>NC_052054.1:64321725-64497556 GCF_903992535.2 Arvicola amphibius | reverse complement strand
ATTTCTTGTGGAAACAAAAGCAAAAAGTCTTCTTCAAAGTAACATATCTTTTGACTTAAATTTTGAAGTCAAAAGCATTTCATATATATATATATATATATATATATATATAATTTGATTTATCCAGCAGCAATGTATATTTAGATGTCCTTTTACCAGCTGTTGCTCCTTCCTTAGCAGTAATACAATTCAGAAGGGGCACCACAACAGTATACAGTTATCCATACTCCCTGTGTATTTCCATATTTATGTGGTTTTATTTTAAACTCTATTTCTTTCTTTTTTCCTTTTAATTTTTTTTTGAGACAAAGTTTCTCTATGTACTTGCCTGTCCTGGAACTCAGTCTGTAGATGAGGCTCTCCGTGAATACACAGAGATCTTCTGCCTCTGCCTCTCAAATGTTGATATTGAAGGTGTGTGCACTACACCTTGAACTCTCAGAGATCCATCTGCCTCTGCCTTACAAGTACTAATGGAATTAAAGGTGTGTGCATACCACCACACCTGACTACTCTCTTTTCTTTTTATTTTAAGGACTTTATCTTTTTTCTTTTCCATCTCAATTCTACCCTATATTTTTAAACACATTCTAAATTGTTTAGAGTTTTTTTTTCAATCTGAATCTATCTTTACTGTATATGTCTTTTTTTCTGATCACATGAGTCTTTAACTTACTAAATGATATGGCTAGGATTAAGGTCATGGCTTTGACAGCTGGATCAACCCCATTCCTTAGCTTTCTGGAGTCTAGCCCTCATGGCCGAGGTATTGGCCAGAAGCCATGTTCATTGCCACAACTCCATGGTATGTCAAAGTTCTTGCATTCTCCAAGAGACATGCTATCAGCTACTCATATACACCATTTAAGTGTTTGGTGGTAGTGCCGCTCTTAAAAAAAGCTGCAAGGCTTTTGCTGCTAAATATCTGAGTAAGAAGAACTCCTCTTAAATGAAGTACACTTGCTTCTAGCAAACAGAAGCCCATCTAAGAAAATGCAACCAAGAAATCATGCTCAATTCTGTTCTTTTTGTGTCTAGAACTACTTCCCAAGCTCTCTCAGGTTTTATGTCAAATATAGTTGTCCATGTTAGCACTATTCTGTTGACAGAGTCCTGGGTGAGACAGAAACCTCTGTCAACACAAACACTCAAAAATGCATAGGTTAATACACAGGAAGAAAAACACAAATTCATACATCTACAAAAGGAAAAAAAGACAACAAATTTATGCCCAATTCCAAAGAAATACAGACAGACACATATAGTCCACATATAACAGAAAATCAGATATGCACATGTGCAAAGCACATCAATAAAAACACTCAAAGCTCCAACTTAGGCATATATAGACACATGCACTAAAAATATACACAGGAAGGCAGACATAGAAACACACATATGTGCAGAAAGACATGGACCAAACAACTTTATATCCTTATCCAAAGATTGAAAGACAGGCACAACAGTATGGAAAGTAGAAAGCATATTTAACAAGTGGTTGCTGGCATAACTGGATATCAATGTGTAGAAGAATGTAAATAGGCCATATCTATCACCATAACACAAAACTCAAGTCCAAATGGATCAAAGACCTCAGCATAAAGCCAGCCATACTGAACATTATAGAAGATAAAGTGGGAAGAACACTTGAACACATTGGGCACAGGGAACCACTTTCCTAAATATAGACCCCAGGGACACAGACACTGAGAGAAACAATTAATAAATGGTACCGCGCCTGAAACTGAAATGCTTCTGTAAAACAAAGGACATGGTCAACAAGACAAAACAACAGTCTACAGAATGGGAAAAGATCTTCACTAATCCCACATCAGACATATAGCTGACCTCCCAAATATACAAGAACTCAAGAAATTGTTCATCAAAGAACAAATAATACAATAAAAATGGGAGTTCAGACGTAAACAGAGAACTCTCAACAGAGGAATCTAAAACCACTGAAAAAACACTTAATGAAATGTTCAAAAATCTTTGTCATCAGAGAAATGCAAATCAAAAGAACTCTGAGATTCCATCTTATACCTGTAAGAATGGCCAAGATAAAAAACACTGATGAAAACTTATGCTGGAGAGTTTGTAGGGAAAGGAAACACTTCTACATTGCTGTGGGAATGTAAGTTGGTACAACTCATTTAGATGTCAGTGTGGCAATTTCTCAGAAAATAAAGGAAACAACTTTCCTCAAGACCCAGTAATACTACTTTTGGGCATATATCCAAAAGATGCTCAATCATGCCTCAAGGACATGTGCTCAACTATGTTCATAGCAGCTTTGTTTGTCATAGCCAGAACCTGGAAACAACCTAAATGCCCATTGACCATAGAATGGATAAAGAGAATGTGGTACATTTATACAATGGAGAACAACACAGCAGAAAAAAAAATAACGACATTTTCAATTTTGTAGGTAAATGGATGGAGCTAGAAAACATTATTTTGAATGAGGTAACTCAGACACAGTAAGACAATTATCACATTTACTCACTCATAAGTGTTTTTAAACATAAAACAAAGAAAGCATGCCTACACATACAATCCCAAGAAACAGACAACAATAGGGACACTAAGAAAGATTTACATAGGTCTAATCCACATGGGAAGTAGAAAGTAGAAAAATACAAGATCTCCTGAGTAATTTGGGAGCATGGGGACCTTGGGTTGAGTGGGGGAGGGGGAGAGGCAGGGAGGGAGCAGAGAAAAATGTAGATCTCAATAAATATCAAAAGAAGAACTATCCTGTATTCAAAGGTATTAATAACCACTCCCAATAACTGAAACAAACATTCTGTGTTTTGATGTTGGGATAATACAGAAGCTAGAAGCTTTCAAATCCTTTAAAAGTTAATGAGAGTATATCTCCCATAAATAAGAAGAGCAATTGGCTTCTGCCACAGAAGGCCTTGTTCATCTCTGTAATTTAGAGTTTTCTCAGAATGTAAAGACACAGACACAGGCTTTGATCAAACACCAAATCAGACTGTGCTTTTATTTACAAATTATTGAGCAATATAAAAAAATGAACCATTGAGTTCATGGTATTTTCTATTTAAAGTAACTTAATTGCCTTAGGCCATCATAAATGTGTGATGTATGCACAATCATTTGGACAACATTTGGATATTAAACCTATAAATCTATACGGTCATTGAGCAATATAATAAACATATCCCCTCCAGTTCATTCTCATCTTTTTTTCTTTCTGGTTAATCTATAACAGGCAAAATTGTTTTAAAGATTTATTCTTAAATAAATACAAATACCAGAGATATACTAAGTAAAGAAATATGTTTGTATTCATCCATGAGTATGGATAGGATTAATGCACATTTATACCATGGTTGGTGAATAGATTAAACTGACCTCAAATAAACAGGTATAGACCTCTTCCAGTTTTTAGTGGAGAGATCAAGAACATGTACCTCTCAGTATTGCTCACCTATTTTGTTTTTATAAAAGGATGCAACATATACATGCTGAGTAGGTCTGACCTGTTTAATTTTTTTTACACAAAATATCTTTTGGATACTATTTTGGGTATACTAACAAAGCACTAGATAGCTACTAAGATTTGTATGTGCCTGTATTACATATTTGTAAAATGTATTACATTTGAATAATGTTTATGGGGTTTTGATGTAAAAGAAATGAGTAACAACTCAGTTCAAATGAATTATATAAATTTGTGTTTATATTTAGGGTAAAGAACCATAACTCCTGTTTCTTCCTAGTCAGTTCAAGTCATCTGAACATTAAACATCAAACATATGCCTTCATTCATAACAATTCACTCATAGTTAAGTCAATTTGTTTTTTTTAGTTAGAAATGATATGACTGTGGCTAACTTTTGTATAAAATGAGAGTTTATTTATGCATATTTTAAATAAAAACTAATTCAGAATATATTTTATTACTGTACAGAATAAGTGTCATTGAAAATTTCAGTAATAATGTGGGATTCCCTCTGTATGTTATGAGTACAATTGGTCAATAAAAAACTGCCTTGGCCTGTTGATAGGGCAGAACTTAGGTAGATGGGGGAAACTAAACTTAATATTGGGAGAAAGGAGATAGAGCCAGAGAGAAACTATGTAGCCCTGCCAGAGACAGACATGCTGGAACCTTGACAGTAGGTCATAGCCTTGTGGTATAGTATAAAATAATGCAGATGGGATGATTCTAGATGTAAGAACTACCTAGCAATATGCTTATGTAATTGCCATAGTTTTTGTAATTGCCATAGTTTTGTAATTGGCATAGTTATGTAATTGACATAGTTTCTGTGTGATTATTTTGGGGCTGAGCAATTGAGAACAAACAAGTGGGTGCTCTAAAAATTTGGCGCCATGTAACCAACTAAAATCCATGTAAAACCTGAGAGAGCTTGAAAAGATATTATAGACACTAAAAAACAAAGTTTAGCTGCATTTATTTTCCAAAATCGGGTTTGCTTGCTGGCAGCATGCTGTGGTTCCTTTAAGAGAGGGTTTCCTGATTCAGAGGTGGTAGGAAAGAAAGCCATGTTGTTTTGAAATGCCAGCTTTCTGGGCCATGGTGCCAGCATGACCAGTGACTCTTTCAGGAGGTTGAAAATTAAAATGGAATTTGTGAACAGAGTACTACAACTTACTTACTGACAGCATAGACTGTCTGTGTACCTAAACATTGGGTATGAGTATTGCTATCATTGCCATCAAACAGTTCCACCATGGTAGAATGTGCAGAGTAAGAAGGCACTATCATATATACCCTAGAAATGACACAGCTTAAATTCTTAAGAAGCACTTAGTATCTTAAGAAGTACTTCTGTTCAAAAAATATAACAGATATACAATAAAGACAAATCCAGATAAAAAGACTTCTTAATGTGTCGCAGTGTTGGATAAATATATGTAGGCATGAGAGAGAAAAAAAGAATACAGAAAGTTATAAATAATAAATGGTTAAAAAATAAAACAAAGTCTTTAAAGAGAAAGAGCACAGACAATCATAGATTGAATGAATAAAAAAATAAGCTATGTAAAGATGGAAAATTCAAAGAGTCTTGACTATGTATGTTATTGTATCTTTTCTGAATTTTATGACTGTGAAGAAGTTAAGTATAGAGAGACATTTGTATGGGCTGCTAAGATAAACCAACGTAAGAGTATCTTGACTTTAAAGTTTGAGTTTAAGGATATGTTGCTTTGAAAAAAAAGGCTCTTTTTTCACAGAAGATGAGAACCTGTGGATTGCTTGCAAACTAATATGTTTTGATGTAGCAAGACCCGCTGAAAGGTTGCCATGAACACCCCCAAAATTTCTTTGCCCAACAAAAAACAGAAGCAGTACAGAGAGAATTACATCCATATTCCCAAATATTTTTTTTAATATTAAATGTGTGCTTATATTTAAAGGGGGATATGATAAAGAGATGTAAACTTTGCATTGGTATGGATCTTTTTTTATTGTTATAAATTTAAGGTCAATTCTTTTATATGTATGTTTCTGTTCTTGATTAAGTTGTTTGTGCAGCTCATTTGAAAATGTAATGTATAACTAAAAAGTATAGGTTAATAGATAGTCATCTATTTACATCAAGCTTGTAGTCATGTTAGTTAGATTTTCTAGATCTATAGAGATGTATTTAAGATGGATAGGAATTCTTCAAATCTTTCAAAGTCTACAGAATATGGCATTCAATATGTTTTAAAAAATTTAGGACTTTTCATGACAGTGAGACACAACTGCTCCTGATAGCAGGTAGCACCAGTTACTTCAAGAGGAATATGGACATTAAAGAAGCTCTGCATGGAGTCTGTTAGCCATTTGGGCAAGAAAGTGCTCTTACCGGGACTGCTTAATGAACTGGACATACGAACAGAGAAATGATGCTTGCCTAAAGGTGAGACGATCTTTCAGGGTTTCTACTTCTTGAAAGACTCTTCTAAACATTCTGCAGGATTAAAAAAATTGACTGACAAATTGCCAATCCAGGCAAAACTATCTTTGAAATTGCCTGCTTCATGGAAATGTCTGCTGGATACTATGGCCTATATACTGAAGATGCATGCCCCAATGGTACAGAAAAACTTTGGGTGACTGTCTAGGCAGTGAGATGTCTTTGTCAATTCTAGAGTTTTAAAAGTTCCTTACAATGCCCTTTTTGTTTATTTAGGTAATATTATATTCCTCTGGAGTCTTTGATGGACTTGAAATATTGATATTTATAGTTTTCTTTAGTTATGATAAAAAGTAGATATAAATATTGTAACTGTCATTCTAGCTTGATACCTGTTTTTATATGTAATTTTATTATATTAAAGTTAAAACCTTCCCTTTTATATTTAAACAGAAAAGGAGAGATGATGTGTGATTACCTACTGTATGCTGTAAATACCATTGGTGAATAAGAAACTGCCTTGGCCTGTTGATAGAGAAGAACATAGCTGGTAGGGGGGGGAAACTAAATTGAATGCTGGGAGAAAGTTGGAGTCAGAGAGCAGCTATGTAGCCCCACTGGAGACAGATGCTGGAACATTACCCTGTAAGCTACCATCATATTGCAATGTACAGGTTACTAGAAATGGGTTAAATTAAGATATAAGTGTTAGCTCAAAGAAGCTAGAAATAATGGGCCTAGCAGTGTTTTATATAATATAGTTTCTTTGTGATTATTTGGGGCTGAGCAACTGGGAACAAACAATACGTCTCTTACAAAGACGTCTTGATATTTGCAGTTAAATAGGTGAGTCTAGAAAATATCATATTGAGTGAGGTAGCCCAGACCCAGAAAGACAAAATGTACTATGTACTGACTAATAAGTGAATTTTAAACATAAAACAAAGAGAAAATAACTAAAAATTTACAATCTCAAAGAACCTAGACATCAAAGTGAACCCTAAGAGAGACATACATGGATATAATCTACATGGGAAGTAGAAAAAAGGTAACATATCCTAAGAAAACTGGGAGCATGGGGATCATGTGGAAAAGCAGATATAGAGGGGGGGAAAGGGAATGGAAGGAAAAAATAATTAGCTCAGTAAAAACAATAAAACAATAAAAATAAACAGAAACTGTACATTATTATGTTCTCTATGAATTGTTTGAATGCTAAGGAAGGAGCAACAGCTACCAAAAGTTATTTCTTTATAAATGCTGCTGAATTAATCCAAGATAGGTATTTTGAAAATACCTTGACTTCAAAATTGAAGTCAAAGTGTATGTTACTTTGGAATAAACATTTTGCTTTTGTTTCCACAGGAAATGAGAGGCTGTGGATTCATCCTGAGTTAAGAAAAATCAGTTTTATCAAGAAAAACCAACTGAGAAATCTCCAGTAGGAAGAGATGGCCCAGATGTCTGACTTCTACATCCAGAACAAATTCAAGATTGGTGCCTTAGGTGATCATAATGGAAGCTTTTTTAAATATGTTTTTGATTTCTATTTGGTAGTATTTTATTTAGTATTTTTGGATCGATGTTCATGCATGAGATTGGTCTGTAATTCTCTTTCTTGGTTGAGTCTTTGTGTGGTTTTGGTATCAGGGTAACTGTAGCTTTATAAAAAAAGTTTGGCCATGTTTCTTCTGTGTCTATTATGTGAAACACATTAAGGAATATAGGTATTAGCTCTACTTGGAAGTTCTGGTAGAATTCTGCATTAAAACCATCAGGTCCTGGGCCTTTTTTGGTTGGGAGGTTTTTGATGACAGCTTCTGTTTCCTCATGACTTATAGGTCTATATAATTTGTTAACTTGGTCTTGATTTAATTTTAGTATATGGTATTTATCTTTAAAAAAGGTCCATTTCTTTTACATTTTTCAATTTTGTGTCATAAAGGTTCTTATAGTAAAACCTAATGATTCTCTGAATTTTCTGTCTGTTGTTATATCCCCTTTTCATTTCTGATCTTATTAATTTGCATGTTCTCTCTCAGCCTTTTGATTAGTTTGGACAGGGGTTTGTCAATCTTGTTGATTTTCTCAAAGAACCAGCTTTTGGTTTCATTGATTTATTATTATTATTATTATTATTATTATTAAAATTTCCACCTCCTCCCCTACTCCCATTTCTGTCCCCCTTCCCACACCCCCCCTCCCACCTCAGTCCAAAAGCAGTCAGGGTTCCCTCTCCTCCATCTAGGTCTAGGAAGGTGAGCATCCAAACAGACTAGACTCCCCCAAAGCCAGTACATGCAGTAGGATCAAAACCCAGTGCAATTGGCCTTGTCTTCTTAGTCAGCCATCATTGTCCACGTTCAGAGAGTTCGGTTTGATCACATGCTCCATCAGTCACAGTTCAGCTGGCTTTGGTGAGCTACCATTAGATTAGCTCCACCATTTCCGTGGGGCTGACCTCCTTGCTCATGTTCTCCCCCCTTCTGCTCTTCATTTGGACCTTGGGAGCTCAGTTCAGTGCTCCATTGTGGGTCTCTGTCTCTATCTCCATCCATCGCCAGATGAAGGTTCTATTGTGATATGCAGGATATTCATCAGTATGGCTATAGGATAGGGCCATTTCAGGCTCCTCGCCTCAGCTGCCCAAGGAACTAGCTGGGGACATTTCCTTGGACACCTGGGAACCCCTCTAGAGTCAATTCTCTTGACAACCCTAAAATGGTTCCATTAATTATGATATATACTTCCCTGCTCCCATTTCCACCCCTCCTCCATTCCAACACTCTCATTTCTCCAAGCTCTCCCCATCCTCCCCTTCTCACTTTTCTCTCCCCATTTCCCCTTATCCCCACCCTACCCCCACCCCCAAGTTCCCAATTTTTGCCTGGCAATCTTGTCTACTTCCAATATCCAGGAGGATAACTACATGTCTTTCTTTGGGTTCACCTTCCTATTTAGTTTCTTTAGGATCATGAATTATAAGGCTCAATGTCCTTTATTTATGGCTAGAATCCACTTATGAGTGAGGACATACCATATTCATCTTTTTGGGTCTGGGTTACCTCACTCAGGATAGTGTTTTCTATCTCCATCATTTTCATGCAAAATTCAAGATGTCGTTGTTTTTTTACCACTGAGTAGTACTCTAATGCATATATATTCCACACTTTCTTTATTCATCCTTCCTTTGAGGGGCATCTCAATGTTGTTTCCAGGTTCTGGCTATTACAAATAATGCTGCTATGAACATAGTTGAACAAATGCTTTTGTAGTATGATCAGGCATCTCATTTCCTGTATAGTATCTTCAGAGTATGAGATTCTTTCTTCCATCTCTTGTATTCTGTTGGTAATACTTGTCTCTGTAGTTTCTGTTTGTTTACTCAGAATTTCCATTTCCAGTCTTCCCTTGGATTGTGTTTTCTTCATTACCTCAATTTCATTTTTCAGGTCTTGTACTGTTTCCCTTACCTGTTTGATTGCTTTTTCTTGTTTTTCTTGTTTTTCTTGGGTATCTTTGAGAGATTTATTTATTTTGTCTACCTTTTTGATTGTCATCTCCATTTCCTTATGGCAGTTTTTTTACCTCCTGTTTAAGGTCCTCTATTATTTTCATAAAGTACTGTTTAAGGTTGATTTCTTCTATTTTTTTCTGGAGTAGGGTGTTCAATTCTTGTTGTTTCAGGATGTCTTGATTCTGGTGATGTCATGTTGCCTTTCATGTTGTTGGAGGAATTCTTGCATTGGCGCCTGCCCATCTCCTCCTTCAAATGGAGCCAGAAGGTACTTGGTGTCTTAGACCAATCTTTGCTGTTACTGAATCTGGTTGGATCTCCTCAGTGCTGGGGCAGGAGCTATTCCTTGCAGCACAATCTGAAGGAGCCCACACTCCTTTGCAGGAATCCTCAGACCTGTCCGGAGGCCAGACTCTCACCCCTTTGGGTGGATGGCCTTAGTACAGGAGCAGGACACCTGAATACACTAGGGAAGGCTTGGGAGAGGCAGGGACCTGAGAACCAAAGACAACCCTGCAGCAGGAGCTGGGGGAGGGGGGCTGTGCTCTCTTCCAGGGCAGGTTGCCCCAGGGTCGCACACACTCACCCATCCAGATGAAACTCCACTGCACCAGATCGAGATTTTGTCTTTTTATACTTTCTAATTCCCATGCAGATTAGATCGATATAGGTCTCTCTTAGTGTCCTCATTGTTGTCTATGTTCTCTGGGATTGTGGTTTGTAGGATGACTTACTTTGCTTTATGGTTAAAACCACCTATGAGTGAGTACATGTAATAATTGTCTTTCTGTGTCTGGTTTATCTCACTCAAAATGATGTTTTCTAGCTCCATTCATTTGACTGCAAAATCAAGATGTCATTATTTTTTTCTGCTGTGTAGTACTACATTGTGAAAGTGTAGCACATTTTCTTTATCCTTTGGTTGAGGGACATTTAGGTTCTTTCCAGGTTCTTGCTATGACAAACAAAGCTGCTATGAAAATAGTTGAGCACATGTCCTTGTAGCATTATTGAACATCCTTTGGATATATACCCAAAAGTGGTATTACTGGGTCTTATGGAAGGTTGTTTCCTAATTTTCTGAGAAATTGCCACTCTGACATCCAAAGGGGCTATAGCAGTCTGCATTCTTGCCAGCAATGCAGATGTGTTCCTTTTCCCTACAGCATCTCCTACATAAGTTTTCATCAGTGTTTTTGATCTTGGCCATTCTTACAGGTGTAAGATCAAATGTCAGAGTTGTTTTGATTTGCATTTTTCCAACGACTAAGGAAGTTGAACATTTTCTTAAGTGTCTTTCAGCTATTTTAGATTCCTCTGTTGAGAATTCTGTTTAGGTCTGTATTCTTTTTGTGACCCATTTCTTGAGTTCTTTGTATATTTTGGAGATCAGACCTCTGTCTGATGTGCGGTTTTTGAAAACCTTTTCTAATTCTGTAGGCTGTCATTTTGTCTTGACTTTGTCTTTTGCTTTACAGAAGCTTTTCAGTTTTAGGAATTCTCATTTATTAATTAATTCTCTCAGTGTCTCTGATGCTGGGGTTATATTAGGAAGTGGTATCCTTTGCCAATGTGTTCAAATGTACTTCCCACTTTCTCTTCTACAAGGTTCAGTGTTGCTGGCTTTATGTTGAGGCCTTTAATCCATTAGGACTTGAGTTTTGTGCACGGTGATAGATATGGGTCTATTTATATTCATTCTTCTACATGTTGATATCCAGTTATGCCAGTGCCACTTGTTAAATATGCTTTCTTTTTTTTCCATTTGATATTTTTTGCTTCTTTGTCAAAAATCAGGTGTTCAAAGATTTGTGGATTGATATCTGGGTCTTCTTTTCGGTTCCAATAATCCTCCTGTCTGTTCTTATGCTAATACCATGCTGTTTTCAGCACTGTAGTTCTCTATTAGAGTTTGAAGTTAGGGATTTTGATGCCCCCAGAAGTTCTTTTATTGTTTAGTACTGTTTTGGCTATCCTGGGTTTTTTTGCTTTTCCTTGTGAAGTTGAGTTCCATTCTTTCAAGGTGTGTGAAAAATTTACTGGGATTTTGTTGGTCATTGCATTGAATCTGTAGATTGTTTTTGGTAAGATTGTCTTTTACTCCATTTTTAAGGGAAATTTTCATCTGTTTTAAAGTTCATCATCATCCTCATAAAGTCATATTAAATCAGTTTCTCATCTTGTTCTGGGTTAGCATGATCAAGTCTTTTTGTATCACTGAGTTCTGGTGTTACCATGTTGGTTTTTAGGTTTTGGAGAAATTCTTGTATTGGTCCCTACCCATTTCTTACTCTAGTTAGTTCCAGCAGTGTCTTTATATGTTGTTCAATCTTTGGTGTGGCTCTCTGTGTCTGTGGGAACTTTTCTTGGTCTGCTCTGTACTGTTGCTCTCTGTGTCTCAGGGAGCCACTGAGTTCTCTCTTGGCACTGCTCTCTTGGTCTGCTTTCTTGGTTCACTCCGTGAAATCACTGTTTGTGCTTCATAGCTCCTCTTTTGGTCCTCTTTGTATAGTAGCAGGCTGTGTTTCAGAGTTCCACTGAGGTTGTGGTGTGGTGATAGAAAGGTTTGGGGTGGAGTGGGACTTGTATCATTCAGGGTTTGATGGATGGGATGGGGGGGGTGTTGAGCAGCCACCCTTTAGGAAACTTGCCTGCTGGCTGCCTAGAGAAGCTGATGCAGGTAGGGGAGGGACCCAGGCTTTTGCCCAGGTATGGAGGGACTAGACAGTGGGGTGTACAGTCATTCACCTCTTGGTTCTTTCTGTCAAGATGACTAAAATTAAAGGTCATTTGATGAGTACTGTGGAATCCAAATAAAAATGAAGCTTCCTAAATTATATACATCTCTGAAGGAGATCTAAATGAGTTCAATAAGAGAAGCAGACACACTATTATATGGTTATATTTAATTGAGTTATTGCCTAAAGGTGATAAAATAGTTGTCCCAAAACACCTTATCTGTGAACAAGATTATAATTTATCTTCCACAGATTAATAGCAAGTCTCTTTTAATAAAACTTTAACACAGATTGAACATGGAGAAGTTGTCCTGTGCTTTCATTAAGATTTCACCCAGTATTCTAGTGCCATTCATACTGCAATGTAATTTATTCTGCACCAAACATGAACTGTAAATGCCCACACATCCAAAAACCTTTTAAACTACAAAAATGTCTTACTTGCAAGATAGATTAGGGAATTGTTGAACAAAATTTCTAAGAGTAAACAATAATATTAGTTTTGTTTGAATACCAACTCCACCAAATTGATCTAACCTGACACTTATTTTGTGAAGAAAATTCAGAGAGTAGATAGTCCAGTTATCTACAGTAAAACCAGATCCTAATGTGCTAATAAAACCAACAAATATCTTGCAATGGCATTGTGTTACACTTATAGATCAGGTCCTTGCTTAGGCATCATCAGAAAAACTTTCTGCAACAGAAAGAAACAAATATAGAAACCAACAACCAGACATTGTGGTGAGAAAAAGAAATTTAAGTTTAAGAGGGTTGTTTTCCTCACATTTCTCCCTGCAAGCCACAGAAAATAGTATGGAAGCTGATGTAGAGAGTATAAAAGGCAGGGTGGAAGGAGAACACCAAAGAAAAAGGCCTTCTATATAAACAGAATTGAAACACAAAAGAAATCATAGAACCTGAAGTAACACGTCAGCGTTCTTACATGTGTGTTTCCTAGTTGGGGTCCCAGACCTGACAGTAGAAGCATATTCAGGCTTCATCCATAATCTTGAAGCAATATCCAGTTTATAGTCACTCACTAATGAGTACTGCCTTTTCTCCAAAGAGTCTCAATAGGCAATTTGCATGTCCAGAAACAGATGTGAACAAAAAATTCACTCAACCTCGTTCTTGTATGTCCCTTGTCTCATAATGTTGTGTCAGAGTTTCCCCCTTGTCTATAATTGTTTGGCATGTCATATTATATATATACAATGCATACATATATATATTTATAATGTACATATATATAACAATTTTTACTTTTTAATGTAGAGATACTTTGCATATATATTATAGGTTTCATGTTAAATTTTTATGAGATTTCTGAGTGTACAATATCATGGGTCTGATTCTCATCCATTCTCTTTAGATCTTTTCTTTTTGTTTCCTCATTTTGACCTAACATAATGCATTAGCTTTTCTTAATATTAGTATAATTTTTTATTACTTTCCCATAGAAAACTGTTTGTTTTTGAATGAGAGATAGAAAGGGGTAGATAAGATTACTTAAAGGTTTATGGGAAGCAGTATGGAAGAATACAGGATTAAAGGTTAAAGAAACCATAATCAGAGAAAAATAAAACCAGTGTTCTATAAAATTTAATTTTAAGATGAACATTATATTTTAATACAATCTGTACTCATAATAAGGTAGGGAGAAGAATGACTTTTATTATGTAGAACTAACAATGCACATTATAGGAAAGTCTGTGGACTGCATCGCTATGCTCAAAGATCAAAGTAAAACAACCTCATATGACAGAAAAGCAAGTGGTCATCACACTAACTTTGCATCATCTGGGAACCACTGTTGAAGTACTTTAGTTTCATGAATTATGTTTTTCAAATCTAAAATTAATCACTGAAAGATATTTATGTATATGTCTAGGTATATCTAGATAGATAGATATTTATCTTTTATCTTTTTTATGTGTTTTAAAAAGTAAAAATAGTACGGTAATGAATTCAGTTTATTTAGTCTAATATATACAATATTCAGTTTTATGTTTTTTCATTCAAAACAGTACATTATAAGTCTCTATCACCATAATATAATCAATAGAAAGTAAATGTGTAGATAATTTATACATTGTTCTTTACTGTATCATGTATGATATAAGCATGTATTTTTCATTGCATCATCTTTAAATTCTCATGTTAATTTTCATTGCTATTATCTGTAAATAAAAGATTTATAAAATTAAAAAATAATTTAATTTCAATTTCGTGTATGTGTGTCTTTTGAGTGTGTTATATCTGAATACAGGTGTTCTTGGGAGCCAGAAGAGGGCAACTAATTCATTGTGGCTATTGTTATAGGAAGGTGTGAACTGCAAGTTGTGTTTAATGGATAGTAAACTCATCTCCTCTGAAAAAACACACACACATGACTTTAAATGCTGAGACACTTTTCCATCTTTCTCAATATCCTTTACATCTATTATCAAAACATTTTTTTTTCTTTCTCCTGAATTCAACTCATGTTACTCCCAGGATACAACAGGATTCTCTTTTCTTTCCATAAATAAGGGAAAATTTCTTTTATCATCTGAAAGCATTATTTCACTCTACTAAAAGATTTATTTCTGTTTTCATTTGCATTCAAAGTCCCACCTTCACTCAGATATCAATAGAGTTACATAGAGTTTATGTCAAATCTTATTGTACAATTGTGAAAGAAAGGAAAATGTCCCTATGAGCTAATGTTTAAGAACTGGATCTTATAAAGTATGTGGCTTTGTGGATGATTATGGATCACAATGCACAGAAAAGTAGTATATATGACACTGCTGTGCTTCCTCATTAGAAGAAATGATGAGAATCATTAGCCATTCATACGCTTTGCACTGTATTGTTTTAGGTGATTTTGTACCAATATTGTAGTTGTCAATTACAATTTATGAAATGTGTGTCCAGGAAGATGGTTTCTCCCTTAACTTTTGAAGAGAATTTCTCTCTGGTCTTAACAAAATTATGTAGCACTTGGGGATAAAAATGCTTCCCAGTAGGCCTGCACTGGAAGCCAAGATGGACAAAACCTCCACAGCCACCATTATCTTGCCCTTGGTGCTGTGGTAGACAGGGAGAAAGGTGATCCAGACACTGCAAAACAACAGCATGCTGAAGGTCAGCAACTTGGCTTCATTGAACCTGTCAGGGAGATTCCTGGCCAAGAAAGCCACGATGAAGCTCGCCAATGCAAGGGAGCCATGGTATCCCAGGACACAGTAGAATGCAGTAACTGAGCCCTTGTTGCACACAATGATGATTTGGCCATGCTCAGAATGCACATCATTTTCAATAAAAGGAGGAGAAAATCTCAGCCAGATTGTACAGAGACTAATTTGGATGAGCGTACAGATGGCAATGATGTAGTTGGGTAGACCAGAAACCAGATAATACCTCATCCTTGTTCCAGGTACTGTGACTTTGAATGCAAGCAGCACAGTCACTGTTTTGGCCAACACAGTGGAAACAGCCACAGTGAATACAACTCCAAATGTGATTTGTTGCAGAACACAGGTAGCTGAGTTGGGATGCCCGATGAAAAGCAAGGGACACAAGAAACAAAAGATGAGTGAAATTAGCAAGATGTAGCTGAGATTCTGGTTATTGGCCTTCACAATGGGAGTGTTGTGATACTTCACAAATATCCCAAGAACCACAGTTGTGAATGCAGAGAAGAATAAGGCCATTAAGGTGAGAACTATCCCTAAGGTGTCTATGTAGCTCAGAAAGACCACAGCTTTTTTAATACACTGATTCTTCTCTCTGTTAGCATACTCATTCTCTGGACACCTCACACATTTTTTCACATCTGTTGGAGACAGAAAAGTATGATTAGTACAATGCACAACTTCTGCCATTTATTGACAGAATAAATTTAATTAAGTGTGTTGAATAAGCATTGTGATATCTGCATTCTTTGCTGATGATGTAGTTGAGAGACACTGCTGCACAGCAATACTTTCATTTCATAATACACATTCATTATTATGGGGAATGAAATAAAAGAATATGTTGTCTATTTAACTCTTTGTGTTGATGATACCATTTTTTATGTTATTAGAAAGTACAGATATTTTCAGTACTTTCTGAATGCTATAATGAATTCAGTGAAACTAGGAGTTTAGAGATTAAAATAATTAATGATAGTATTGCACAGAATGTATTTTAATATCTCATGGTTACAGAGATGCCTGATTTCTTTCTGTCTGTTTTATGAATGCTTTTCCTGAAATAGATGTGTCTTCTATTGGTACAAGTCATGTGATATATTTTCTAGTATGAATTCACCAGCCCAAACACACTAACATAGAAGAAACAGGAAACAGAGTCTGTAGAGACCCTTGGAGTCTGCATACAACAGGCTAAGATCAAGTTCTCAACTAAAAGGAGATTGATTTGTCCAAGAGGACAATGTGTAGGGAATGAGAGTCAAAGACAGGAGATAGAGAATGGATAGAAGTATTCAATAAAAGAGGAGAGAAGGGGTTTTGGTAAAGTAGAATATTGTTCTGCCTCTGGTTAGAGGAGACAGCCATCGCAAGCAGGAAAATAGCAGTTTATAGAGGTAGAAGGGGAACCCCCTGATAGGACAAATAATTTAGTTTTGATTGGATAGGTTAATTAGGACAGCCATAAAACACTTTTTGCTGTAGAAACAAGTAGAAACTTGTACTGGCCTTTTGGGACCCTAGTCTATTTGAATGCACAGCTTCCTAGGCTTGGATGAAGGGGGGAGGGCCTTGGACTTCCCACAGGGCAGGGTACCCTGCCCTCTGTTAAGGTGGAGGGGGAGGAAGGAAGGTGAGTAAAGGAGTGGGAGGGGAATGGGAGAAGGGGGGGAAGTGGAAATTTTTGAATGGGAAAATAAATAAAAAGAAAAAATAAACAAATATAAAAATAAAAAATAACTATAAAAATAACAAAAACAATTTTTGCTAGTTGAAGTTAAATACTTTGATAGCTGGACATTGATAGTGAGAGCTTTTGGCCTATTTTAGGAATATACTAGCCATGTTAGTGTTTCTGAGGATGTGAAGAGAAACCAAGACCACAGTTACTCTTACAAAGAAAAGAATTTACTTGGGTGTCCTAAAGTTTGGAGGCCAGTCCATTATTATCATCCTGGGACATGTTGGTATGAAGGCAGACATGGTGCTGGAAGAGGAGCTGAGTATTCTATATCTTTGATCCATAGGCAACAGGAAGTAAATGGTCTAACTGGTAATGGCCTAAGTATATGAAACCTGAAAATCTCCCTCTTCTATGACAAGTTTCTGCCAAATGACCACACCTATTCCAAGAAGGCAACATCTCCGAAATGGCCAATTACTATCACTGTTCACTATTACTCTAATATAATGTTCTAACCAAGGCAAAGGGAATTAGGAGAAGGGAAAGACTTTCTAGAGTCATGCTTTCTATTCTCAGCTTGGCAAAAGTCCCTTTAGAATCAGTAAGTTATATGTATTTGTATATCTACATATGTGTGTACATGTAAAAGTAACAATAGAGCTTGAATATCAGAGTTATTAATTTACATGGGGGATATAGGAAAGTGAGTATGAGAGAAGAAAGGTTTATAAATATAGTTTTTATTTTCAAAGGAAAGTATATTTAAAGAAAATAAAGTGTTCACCTGTGTCCTCACCAGGCAGTAGGCATGCTATTCTAAAGGTAGATACCTCTGTACATACTTAGCATTAAAAAGCCCTCCATATTTATTCTATCACATTTGGGAACAAATAACTTAATGCCTAATAACATTTTATTCAAGACCAAGAGTCTGTAAATGTAGTCTGGTATGAAGTAGATATTGATATAACACCATGATTTTGAAGAGAGAAGTTTATTCAGGCATGAGTGATAGTACAAAAGGTTTCCTTTGAAGAATAGTACTGTATTCATAAGATGTAATTTCCTACGTGGAAAATTAAGGAAATGTGATTCCAATTGTTTTTATCTATTGGATAATTGCAAAGAGTGATGATGTGCTTCCAGGTTTTAAGCATTTTTTATTTAGAAAGATGAATTTATGGATATGTAATTGCTTAATCTGTTTAAGTGCTGGAAATTTATTCCAGTTATCAAGAGAATATACTATTCTTGCACAATACCTCAGTTCAATTCACAGCATCCTTGTTATGTGTCTCACAATTGTTTGTAATTCTAACTGCAGGCGCATTGGATGCCTCTCACATGTACCTGCAATTGTATATGTATAACTACCCATCTCACTATATACACATATTTAAAGAATTAATTTTTTGTTTAACTTTTGTTGTAATTTTGTTGTTAATACCCCTTATTCTTATATATTTTTATATATAAGACAATTTCATTGCAGTTTGTTTGATTAATTTGGAGTATGCTCTATGTGCAGGTGCATAGAGATCTGAACACAATCTTAATGAGTTGGCAACCACTTCCTACCATATGGGGCCAAGGATGAGATAATCATCAGATTTAGTGGCAAGTGATTTAACTTGTGAGTCATCTTACCACTCATAAATATCATTTATAAACTTTAATTTTCTAGAATGACAGGGAATAGAAGAGAAAACTATCACTTACTAAAACTATCACTTACATTTTTTATGTAAGCAACTCTAAGCAATCATTTAACTAATAGGAGCTGTGTAGGAGCTAGCACCATTTGGGTAATTGTGGCTAGTTGCTTTCACTGAAAATAATTTTAATCATCTACTCTTTGACATTATTATCTGTGTGCTGTATGTAAAAATGACAATTATAAGACTCCATATTTTTTACACCATGTGCTCAAACTTATTACACTTCCCTAGATTGCCAATCACATTGATGTTTGAAGAAAGGATCTTTGGTTATTGCTTGAAGTTTTCTGTTTAATAAGTAACAGTAGTTGAAAAATTTACAAATAATGATTTCACCTTTTCATTCATCTTATAGTGCTCTTAAATTTGGTTCCCAAAATACACAAAATAGAGTTTAATTACTCTGATGTCTCTTCAGTATTGATTTTGCAAATACATGGTGGTTCTAAAAATATAATGAAATATAGAGACATGAAAATTGAAAGAAAATAAATATTAGTAATGATTCATGCCTGGAATAATATCTCTATGTAGTTACAGAGGATATTAATCACTAATAAAAACCTTGTGTAGAATTTGGTCACTATGTTGTATAACTGTGAAAACTGTTTCTTTGAGAAAAGGCCACCTAATATAGACTTTCAATGAATCAAAGATGTATATCATGGTATGAAGCACTTTTAATAAAATCTCAGGGTCAGAAATTGGGGTTCAACCTGAAGATCTAAAAATCAAAACAGCCAGCCACTGCCTTTTACCTCAACTTCAGTCTGAAATGGCTATCCTGGCTCCTGGAATCTAGGAAAGTGACTGTGTATGAGAGCTGTCTCCCCTCATTTTTTTTATTCCCCTCTATTGCTGGGATTAAAGGCATGCACCACTGGAATAAAGGCATGCACTACTCAATTTCTATATTAACTATGGTGGCTTTTTTTTTTTTACCATAATCTTCTCTATAAGGCTGACAAATGAAACTGTTTTACTCTCAGAACTTCAGTTAGTCTTTATTAAATACAATTAAAAAGCCTCTACATTTCCCCTTTTTGTAAAAAAGTAATAAAAAGGCTATAATTAATACAAGAAAACTATATATAATAAGTACAATTCTTCACAGAGATTGAGAGGACAATAATCAACTTTATATGGAAAAACAAGAAACCCAGGATAGCCAAAAAAATCTTATACAATAAAGGTTCTTCTGGAGGCATTACCATCCCTGACTTCAAACTCTATTACAAAGCTACAGTATTGAAAACAGCTTGGTATTGGCATAAAAACAGAGAAGTTGACCAATGGAATCGTATAGAAGACCCGGATCTTAAACCACAAACCTATGAACACCTGATTTTTGATAAAGGAGCCAAAAGTACACAATGGAAGAAAGAGGGCATCTTCAACAAATGGTGCTGGCATAACTGGATGTCAACCTGTAGAAGAATGAAAGTAGATCCATATCTATCACCATGCACAAAACTCAAGTCCAAATGGATTAAAGACCTCAATATTAATTTGAACACATTGAGCTTGATAGAGGAGAAAGTGGGTAGTACTCTACAACAAATGGGCACAGGGAACTGTTTCCTACACATAACCCCAGCTGCACAGACTTTAAGGGCAACATTGAATAAATGGGACCTCCTGAAGTTGAGCAGCTTCTGTAAAGCAAAGGACATTGTCACTAAGACACAAAGGCAGCCTACTGACTGGGAAAAGATCTTCACCAACCCTGCAACTGACAAAGGTCTGATCTCTAAAATATATAAGGAACTCAAGAGACTAGACGGTAAAATGCCAATTAACCCAATTAAAAAATGGGGCGCTGAACTGAACAGAGAATTCTCAACAGAAGAAGTTCGAATGGCCAAAAGACACTTAAGGTCATGCTCAACCTCCCTAGCTATCAGGGAAATGCAAATCAAAACAACTTTGAGATACCATCTTACACCTGTCAGATTGGCTAAAATCCAAAACACCAATAATAACCTTTGCTGGAGAGGTTGTGGGGTAAGGGGTACACTCATCCATTGCTGGTGGGAATGCAAACTTGTGCAACCACTTTGGAAAGCAGTGTGGCGGTTTCTCAGGAAATTCGGGATCAACCTACCCCAGGACCCAGCAATTCCACTCTTGGGAATCTACCCAAGAGATGCCCAATCATACAACAAAAGCATATGCTCATCTATGTTCATAGCAGCATTATTTGTAATAGCCAGATCCTGGAAACAACCTAGATGCCCTTCAGTGGAAGAATGGATGAAGAAACTGTGGAATATATACATGCTAGAATACTACTCAGCGGTAAAAAACAATGACATCTTGAATTTTGCAGGCAAATGGATGGAAATAGAAAACACTATTCTGAGTGAGGTAACCCAGACCCAAAAAGATGAACATGGGATGTACTCACTCATAATCGGTTTCTAGCCATAACTAAAGAACATCGAGCCTATAAATTTGGGATCCTTGAGAAGATAATAAGAAGGTGAACTCCCAAAAAAAGATATAGTAATCCTCCTGGATATTGGAAGTAGACACGATCGCCAGGCAAAATTGGGAACTTGAGGGTTGGGCAAGACTGGGCCAAGGGAAGATGGGGAGAGAAAAGTGTGAAGGGGAGAACGGGGGGAGCTCGGAGGAATGGGGTGCTTGGGATATAGGAAGGGTGGATATGGGAGCAGGGAAGCATATATCTTAATTTAAGGAGCTACCTGAGGGTTGTCAAGAGACTTGACCCTAGAGGGGTTCCCAGGTTTCCAGGGAGACGCCCCCAGTTGGTTCCTTGGGCAGCTGAGGAGAGGGAGCCTGAAAAGGCCAGTTCCTATAGCCATACTGATGAATTTCTTGCATATCACCATAGAACCTCCACCTGACGATAGATGAAGAAAATGACAGAGCCCCACATTGGAGCACCGGACTGAGCTCCCAAGGTCCTCATGAGGAGCAGAAGGAGAGAGAACATGAGAAAGAAAGTCAGGACCGTGAGGGAACAACCATCTGGCGACAGATGGGGAAGGTGACTGAGCCCCACATTGGAGCACTGGACTGAGCTCCCAAGGTCCTGATGATGAGCAGAAGGAGCGAGAACATGAGGGAGAAAGTCAGGAACGAGAGGGGTGCGTTCACTCATGGAGACGGTGGGACAGAACTAATGGGAGATCACCAACTCCAGTTGGAATGGGACTGATGGATCATGCGACCAAACCCGTCTCTCTGAATGTGGCCAACAGCGGGGGCTGACTGAGAAGCAAAGGACAATGGCTCTGGGCTCTGATTCTTCTGCATGGACGGGCTCTGTGGGAGCCTTCTCAGCTTGGTCGATCACCTTCCTGGACCTGGGGGGAGTTGGGTGGACCTTGGTCTTAGCATAGAGTGGGGAACCCTGATGGCTCCTTGGCCTTGAGAAGGAGGGAGGGGAGGTATGGGTGGAGGGGAGGGGAGGGAAGGGGGAGAAGGAGGGGAGGGAAGGGGGAGGAGGAGGGGAGGGAGGGGGGAGGAGGAGGGAAGGAGATGGAAATTTTTAATAATAAAATAAAGAAAAAATAAAGAAACAAACAAAAAAAAAGATTTATTCGGAAAAAAAAATAAGTACAATGAATATATATATATATATATATATATATATATATACAGGGAAGAAATATATCTATATTATTTAGTCCATTTGCATTTGACAAATTCAGAGAAAATATTTCATATATGTTATCTTGTTGAGTCCAAAGGCTTATACCTAATTTAGTTCCTATGCTTGACTTTTGCCACAAAGAAAGTAAACTCCATGAAGAGTTTCTTCAATGTTAATTATCGTCTCCGAACTAGATTGGTCTGCTCTATTTTCCTACACAGTTGATATGCTAGTGTTCAAGGACTAGAAATTTGCATTATGTTATTAAATGAGCTGTATAGATACGATACCTTGAATAATATTAAAAATATTTGTACAATCTGTTTTAAGAAAATTAATCTCAAATATGTATGAATATATAAATTTTTTACAATATATAAAAGTAAAACCAATGTGAAATATTTAAAACTAATATTTGCTTTTAAACAGTTAATTCAATAATCTACCTTTTTACCTTGTCATATCTGTATCCTCCTTTTTTCTTTTCAGAGTAGATTCAATAATCTACATTTCTATTTTTCATATTTATATCCTTCTTTCCATTTCTTATTTCCTTATCTCCCTTTCTTATTACTTTCTTCTTTCTTTCTTTCTTCCTTCCTTCCTTCCTTCCTTCCTTCCTTCCTTCCTTCCTTCCTTCCTTCCTTCCTTCCTTCCTTTCTTTCTTTCTTTCTTTCTTTCTTTCTTTCTTTCTTTCTTTCTTTTGAGATTTCTCAGTAGCTATGGAGCCTGTCCTGCAACTCAGTCTGCAGTCCAGGCTGACCTTGAACTCACAGAGTCTACCTGCTTCTGCCTCCCAATTGCTGTGATTAAAGATATGCATCACCACCGTATGACTTTTTTTCAAAACAAGAACCTTGCATCTAATTTCTTTGCTTAGCTTTTTTCTCTGAATATTAGCCATAACAACTTGTAACGAACATTTCAAACAAAACAAATATCCATAATCCATTGGGGGGATTTGTGCATAGTTATCTAGGCTATATCCTGATTGTGGGTGCTGATAATCTTTTGGTGACACAAAGAAAATTTATAATTATAGTCAAGTCCTTATTGGAGTATTCTTTGAGGCTGGATCATTTCAGCCAGTAGTCTTAAAGCTGTTCTGAATGTAGAACTCAGAAGAAACTGCAACAAATGTACTCTGAATGGTTGGATCATCTGGGTCATCCATTCTTCCTGGAGATTTTTCAGGGAGCCTTCGCCAATGAAACCTTATCTTTCTTGACCCAGAATGAATCCACAGCCTCTTACTGCCTTTGGGAACAAAAGTAAAATCTTTTCTTCAAAGCAACAAATCTTCTGATTTAAATTTTGAAGTAAAGGCATTTTCAAAATATATAGGTTAGATCAGTCCAGCAGCACTAATAAAAAAGTCTTTTATCAGCTGTTGTTTCTTCCTCAAAAGTTAAACAATTCAAAGACACCACAATAGCATACAGTATCCAGATTCTCTCTGTATTTTGGATCTTTACATGGAAGCTAAAACAAGGCAGATGGGAGCTGGGAGCTTTAGTTTATCTCTGAAACCAGGAGACTAGTTTTGGTTCCAGCTCCTAGAACTAGAATTCAAATCCCATCTGTGGCTTGGGCTGGTGGATAAAAAGCCTCAAGCAAATGTCATTTTCATGAATTTGTATCACAAAAGTTGGGTACCAAATAAAGCATGAATAAAAAATTCAGGGTCAGCAACTAGGGTTCAACCTGAAGATCTAAAAAGCAAAACAGTCATCCACAGACTCTTACTCACCCTTAGTTCAAAATGGCTTTCCTGCCTCTCAGAATCTCAAAAAGAGACTATGTCTGAGATCTGTCACATATTCCTCTCTAGGGCTAGGACTAAAGGCATGTACCACTGGGATTAAAGGTATGCACCAACCGATTTCTATCAGCCTAGGGTAGTTACTGGGATTAAATGTGCATTTCACTGTGGTTACTGGGTTTAAATATGTGTTTTACCATAATGTGGTCTGTAAGGCTGATCAGTGGGACTGTTTTACTCTCAGATCTTCAGGCAGTTTTTATGTATTAAAATACAATTGAAATGCCACTACAATGGTATAACAAGTTACTTAAAGTTATCTTGTTAATAATCATAGTCCTATAAAAACTAAGTTAGGAATTTAATATATTTTATTTCTTTGGTTGTCTTTTTGATCATTAGATCATCCCAGTATGACTGAGAGAAGATGATCTATGTGATGTGAAGGATTTATCTCAATAACAAACACTCACTCGTCTCATTAGAAATTTCGTTTTGTGGGCAGGGACTGCAATCAAAACAGCAGGCTGCCATTCCCTCCTGTGAGAATTTCCTGAATCCAGGACCACAATCAGCACTGCACACAGAGGGCGGCATCTGTGAAAAATCAGACACAAGCTGGTGTCAGTTTTACCTACTCCTATAACTATATTTTATTATCATGTTGATATACCAATAAGCCAATTTTATAAACAGCAAAGGAGTGATCAGATTAAACTTAATATATTTTATAATACCAAGCATACAAATGTATGGACACAAACTGATGTAAATTTGAGTAGCTTCCCAAACCTAGAAATTTAGGAGAAAGAATGGGTTATTTGATATGGACAAACACTATAGAGCTTACAAAGTCGTTTTTCTATTTAATTTTCATCGCCTTGACATATAGTACATAATAAGTTAGAGGGAACCGTAACTAAAATATTTCTCTCCATTGAATTAGCCTACTGTCAAATCATTAAAGCATTTTTTAATGGGTAATTGATGTAGGTCTACCCTGCCCACTTTTGGCAGTGCTGTTCCTAGTCAGGGCTGTGTGAGAATTCAGAGAAAGCCAGTAAGCTACGTTCCTTCAGAATCTATGATTAGTTGCAGTCTCCATACGCCTGCCTGTCTTGTCATTTCTTTGCTGTAATTCATTATTCCATTCAAAACTCCTCCTCCATATGATTTTGGTCAGTATTTAATCATAGCAGCATCACAGAAGGCTGGATGAATGGATATCTGAAATATGTGGAATATCTCTTTAAATGTCAGATAGCACACAGGAACTCCAAAAACATCACTGCAAAGAATGATATTTTATAAAGAAAAAAACCAGCTACATAAGCAGAGTAAGGTCATAATTGATATGTATATAGCTGGTAGAAATGGTGTTTCCAGAGGTGTAAATGCTTTACAAAGCCTAGAAATATTTGGGGAATCTGAATAAAAGTTTGATTTGGATTATTTGTTCTTTTGAAGACAAATTTCATGAGTTTTTTTTGTATTTTTGGAGATAATAACTCTGTATGATATGGGATTAATGAAGTCATGTTTCCATTCTGTAGGCTGTCATTTTGTCTTGTTGATCTTGTCTTTTGCTTTACAGAAGCTTTACAGTTTCAAGAACTCCCATTTATTAATTGTTTCTCTCAATTTTTGTGCTGCTGAGGTTATATTTAGGAAGTGATCTCCTGTGCCAATGTGTTCATATTCACTCTTCTTTCTCTTCTATAAGGTTCCGTGTGGCTAGTTTTATGTTGAGGTCTTTGATCCATGTATGTTGTAGAGGTTGTGGGGTAAAGGGAACACTTCTGCATTGCTGGTGAGAATGTAAGCTGGTACAGACCCTTTAGATGACAGTGTGGTGATTTCTCAGAGAATTAGGAAACAATATTCCTCAAAATCCAGTAATACCACTTTTGCGTATATATCCAAAGGATGCTCAATTGTGCCACAAGGACATGTGCTCAACCATGTTCATAGCAGCATTGTTTGTAATACCAGAACCTGGAAACAACCTAAATGCCCCTCAACTGAAGAATGAATAAGGAAAAAATGGTACATTTACACAATGGAGTACTACACAGCAGAAAAACATAATGATATCATAAATTTTTCAGGAAAATGGAGGGAGCTAGAAAACATAATTTTGAGTGAGGTAACTGAGACACAGAAAAACAATTATCTCATGTTCTCCCTTATAAGTGGTTTTTAAACACAAATCAAAGAAAATCACCTTGCAAATCACAGAGAACTTAGACAATAAAGAGGCACTAAGAGAGACATATATAGATATAATCTACATCATAAGTCGAAAAAGACAAAATCTCCTGAATAAATTAGGAAATAATGCTTGGGGAGGATTGAAGGGGAGGGGAAGGACAGGGAGTAGAGTAGAGAAAAATGTAGAGTGAAATAAAAATCAATAAAAATAAAAAACATCTATTCACATAAAATATATTAAAAATACAAAAGTTTGATTTTGTAAAAGTTACATTGAAATGTTTCTTAAAATTTAAAGTAAAAGAACTTTGTATAAAGAAAGAGCTCTTGATTGGTTTCTACACACTCCTTTAGACATCTACTGATTGTTGTGTGCTCACTCTGCATCCACTGTTCAGAACTGAGTTATGTGTCAACACCACAGTGTCTCCTCTGCATTGGTTTTTCCATGTTCTCTATAAGATGATTAATTACAAACCATTTTTTCTTGTGGTTTTCCTGAAACAGAGTCTCAAATTGTAGTATTGGTAGACCTCAACTATTTATATAAAGTACATTAACTTAGATCACACAGAAATCTGCCTCTCCTGCTATCTGCTATCTGAATACTAGGATTAAATATGTAAGCGATCAGTGGTTTTATTTCTTCTCTTCTTTTCTTTATTTAATTTTTACTATTTATTTTCTTGTATTTGCTAAGATATTAAGGACTATTTTTTAAGAAGAGTGGAGAAAATGCCCATCCTTGTCTAATCTCTATTTTTTTATAAGACCAAGAGTCTGTTTATGCAACCCTAGTCACTAGGACATGCTATGCAGGCCAGACTGGCCATAAACAGTAGGGGTTTTTCTTCCTCTGCCACCCAAGAGTTTTGATTAAGCATTCACACCAACACATATACCTGGCCTCACTTAGTATTTCATTGTAAATTCTTTGAGTTTCTTTTCCCTTAGTACAATGTTGTTGATATGATTGTCATAGAAAACATTTTAATATGATCAGATTGGAAAACATTGAGTAATTAATGGAAAAGTAAACCTTTTAAAGTCAAGATGGGTTCATTTGATTGTGTAAGAATTGTGTTTGATTTAAATTATAACTCTAAATGAATGGTAAACTTTATTAAAAGCCATTTTTGTACATATTTGAATAATCATGTGGGCCTCTGCTTGGGTCTATTTCTGGGCTACATTTACTTAACTGATTTGCATATGGTGACCAGTCCTTGTAACCTTGGAATAAAGTCATGTCTGTCACAGGGACAGATCTTTCTGTTGTGTTGTTGACTTATACTCCTCAGTGTTTTGTTGAGAATTTTCCATTCAAGTCCATGAAAATGTGTAGTGTCTGATGTTCTTTATTATGTCTCATTTCCATAAAATTCCTCTCCTTCATATTTATAGAAAGGATCTCTTAATGTTTGTAACTGAGTTTTGTTTTAGGATGCAGAAATGAATGTTGGTTTTACAAACTAAAATCTTGTTGTTAGTGTATGATGATAGGAGAATATGTAAATTAATATTACATTTTGAGAATAGTTTGCTAATTTTTGTTAAATTTTTATAGTATATATAATACTTTTCTAATGGTTGTTGTTCTGTCTTGTGTTCTAATGCTCTCATTGTCTTGCTGGACCACATATTCATCTTAGTTTTCAATGTGTTCTTCAAGTGTTTTCTTCAATGTGTTCTTCAGTGTGTTCTTCAAGTGTTCTTCAAGTGTTTTTCAAGTGTTTTTCAAGTGTTTTTCAAGTGTTCTTCAAGTGTTCTTTCAATGTGTTCTTCAAGTGTTTTCTATTGTGGTCATAAATAACGATAAATTATATGCATAAATGAATATTTATATACTTCTGCATTAGTTATGGTTTTCTAAAGTAAAATTTAAAGAATTATCCTCTCTCTCTCTCTCTCTCTCTCTCTCTCTCTCTCTCTCTCTCTCTCTCTCTGTTTCCCTGACTCTCTCTCTTTATATATATGATGTCATTTAGTTTGTGGTCTAGCTAATCCAACAACTGCTAGGTAAAAACTGGATTCAAGAATACAGAAGCTACTCAGTTCATGATGTGGAATATCTCAATCTTCAGTAAACACTTCAATCCCAAACATGTTGGTTCACTATAATTCCAATGAAGGAATGGACTTTCTAGCAAGGTGAGAGCCAGTAGACAGAGTACAATTTTCTTTCTCTTCGCTCTTGTATAGGTATCCAGCAGAGTATGTAGCACATACTGTAGGGGATTTTCAAGATCAAATGATCTAAATGCCCTTCCAGCACAGGGTGTAACACAGATTATAGGAGGATTTCCAGATCAAATAAACTAAATGATTAAAGTTTGTCTTCCCAATTTAAGATTCAGATAAATAATGCTTTTTCCCAGATTAGATTAGAAGATGCGATTTAAAGGCATGAGTTTCTTTCCTTTCCTCCCTCCCTCCCTCCCTCCCTCCCTCCCTCCCTCCCTCCCTCCCTCCCTCCCTCCCTCCCTCCCTTCTTCCTTTCCTTTACCTCCTTTCCTCCCTCTCCCTCTCTCTCTTTTTCTTTCTTTCTTTCTCTCATTTTTTGGTTTTGTTTTAGGAACATATTTCTATTTCTAACCCTGGTTGTCCTGGAACTTGCTATGTAGAAGAAATTCCCTCTAACCAAGAGGTCCAACTTCCTCTGCCCTCTAAATTCTTGGATTAAAGGCATATATTAACACAACCTGCTGTAAGGTATATCATTCTATCTCAAAGATCTGGGTCTCAGTGGGTGAATGAATCCCTCATGGTTCTGACTTTCTTTCTCATGATCTCTCTCCTGCTCCTCATCAGAACTTTGGGAGCTCAGTCCGGTGCTCCTGGAGAGGGAGGGAGTGGGGGTATGGGTGGAGGGGAGGGGAGGGAAGGGGGAGGAGGAGGGGAGGAGATGGCAATTTTTAATAAAAAAAATAAATAAACTGGAAAAAAAAAGATCTGGGTCTCAAGTGTATCTTCTTACTTCAAGTTATACAAAAATAACTCACAAGTGTGCTCTTCATTTTTTGGTTCTAATAAATTCCAGATGTCATTAAATTTATACCATTGAAGTGCCCTCACATCCTCTTTTCATTATAATGGATAAATTTGTTGGGTATAGTATCAGGATGTTGCAAATATATCTCTAACTCCTTCACTTGCTTCACTGATACTCTGCCCTTTTAAAAGAATTCATGAAGGAATTTTCTGTTATCTATAAGGGGTCTTTCTATGAATAGGTTTTCTCTCCTGCAGTCTTCAATTTCTATTCTTCAGAAGTATAGTACAAATTTAAATTAAAATACATCATAGGAAGTTTTTCTCTCTGATATTATGCGTTTAGTATTTAAATGCTTACTGTCTCCAGATGGCCATATATCTAAATGCATTTTTGGAAATTACTATTACATTTTATTGAACATATTGCTGAAGCCTTCATCAGTCTTTTTTCTTCTCCTCTGTCCAGTTTTTGTAACTTTGATTATTTAATCACATCCCCTTTGTCTGATATATATTTCAATTGTCCTTATTTTTAACTGTCATAGTTTCAGTTTTGTAATTCTTCTGCTTGTCTTGGAGCATTGCCATCCTATAATCAACTTGAATTTTTCCCTTATGAGAAAATTTTTTGAGATATTTATAGGATTGCTTTTTTGTTTTCTTTACATATTTCAGTTTGAATTTTTTTCATTTTCTACTATTTGAAAGTATCTATCAAATGTTCACTCAGTTCTTTACTGTATGCAAGATTTTATGTTTTCATTGCCTTCTTCTAGAAGTGATTTGTGTCCTGTTTGCTGTCCTGGAATTTTATTATTAACATTTTTTGAATTTTTCTAGTATGTCTTTGAACATACTCTTTTTTATCCTATGACTATAATATTTATAGTTGTGTTGGCTTTAAGACTCATATTTTGTTCATTTGTTTTTGCATGAAATTTGCCTATATGGGAGATGAGCACTGGTTACAGGGTTCATAATCTTCTGTATTCTCTAGTATATATTTCTGCAATGCTCAATTTGGCTTGGAAAGAACATACTTGAAAAATCATTGCTGCTCCCTGAATGGATGTGTTGGTCAGTGGCTATACTTCAGTTCATATGTTTTTTTCCCCTGATAGTGACTCTCCTTATCACTGTAAGAAAGAATATTATTTTGTACATTTTATACTGTTGGTTTATCAAATATAACTTCAAAATTAGCTTGACGGGTTTCCCGACATTAACTCCTTTAAATTTCAAGCCACGTAATACTGGAGAAGTTTGAATTGGATATGTTAAAACCATTCACATCAGAATTTACACTTATATCTTACGTTAGACCCATAAAGTAATTTATCATTTATAAATATCCAAAAGCCATTTCTTTTATTACCAATACTTCCTCCCCACACAGATAAGGTAACTAGATACACAGTCTTTGGTTTGAGTGAAATGTGAAAGAATTTATAGGATCAAGCAATGCTCTTCTAGTTAGCAATTACTTTAACAGATATGTATCCATTGTCACCACACATAGCAGTGTTGCAGAGACACATATACAAACAAAGCACCCGTATCAACTTAAACCAAAAAGAAAGAAGAATGAATAAAATTATAATTCATAGGATTATGAATATATTGCCTTAATGTATTTTTCAAGATGTTGGCAATTTAGGAACTGTTGGTAAAGAGATTTAATAAAAATTATCTAATAAAAATTAATGATTTGTATGTGTTTACTTTTCTCTTCCATTAGAGTTACCCTCAATCTTTCACACCTGTGTCCAATGTTCTGCAAAAAGGAGGACAATCACAGTCTAGCTATCAGAATGGTACCAAGAGAAAGTGGCTCTCTTTACTGGGCACAATATAGCACAGTAGTACAATGTATTCATTATACATTATATATTAAAAACAAGAAAGAAATTCTGGAATGATAAAAATTCATTGTATGCATATTTGAACTCCTCAAAGTATTAATAAAATGTCTCAAAAAGCCAAATGTAGAAACACAAAATAGGAGGTGAGAAAATGTTCTGTAATGTGATTATTTATTTGTAGTTGTTTACAAGACAGCACAAATCAATGCCATTATCCATTTACTGCTGTGTAATGTAAAAGAATACAGTTAAATCAGACCCACCTGTCTACTTCCTGTTGCCTGCTCTATCATGTCTTCATATAAATGCAGCTGTTGACCATATGGAAAATATGAGCTAAACTCTCCTATTTTCACCTTAAGTCCAAGACCGTATGGAAAATTCCAAATCTGAAAAATGTTGTACTCTTCCTGAAGTTTTTCTTTCTGGTTCATAATCACTGTGTCTCCAACTGGATTAGTGAAGCGTGTTTTCCTCAGAAAGGAGTGCAGCTGAAAGGGACACACCACACACACACACACACACACACACACACACACACACACACAAAGAGCACGAGAGAGAAAGACAGAGAGAGAGAGAGAGAGTCAGAGATCCACTTCCATATAGACACATATAATGCATCTACATTTATGTTATACAGACATAAACACAAATGCCAACACTCACATGTAGAAGGAACCGGCGGGGCTTTGTCCCGCCACCTGGCCGCCGGCTAGCTTTACACCTGAAATAATTACACGGAAACTGTATTCTCTTAAATACTGCCTGGCCCATTATCTGTAGCCTCTTATTGGTTAATTCTCACATCTTCCTTTAACCCATATTTAGTAATCCGTGTAGCACCACGAGGTGTGGCTTACCAGGAGAGATCTTAACCTGCGTCCATCTCAGAGAGGAGAATCATGGTGACTCACTATGGCGACTGCCTGAATCGTCTCCCCCTCTTTCCCAGAATTCTGTTCTGTCTACTCCGCCTACCTAATTTTCTGTTCTCTTAAAGGGCCAAGGCAGTTTTCTTTATTAATTAACCAATGAAAGTAACATAGACAGATAACTCTCCTCCATCACTCACACACTAAAACAAAGCTACACACAGTAGAACATATGCACCAAAACAGACACAAAAAACCCAGAAAGTTGAGAAACACATAAACAAGGTCAAAAATACATGCACACATTCAATTACAAATATACACAGGGAAACACTCAAAAACAAAAACACCTACACAGAGAGATATTGATATTGATGGATTTATGCTCATATACAAAGATTGATTGAGAGAGGAAGATAGACACACAGAAACAAAGATATACATACATGCAAGCAATATACAGCAATGAGATCAACACATATGAACACATGCACTGAAAAAATACACAGAAAGTTATTCACAGAAACAAACTCCCATACAGAAAGACATTGACACAGACAAATGTTGAATTCCACATACAGATAGATATGCAGATATACAGAAACACATATATACACAGTAACACAGAAACAAACAGAGAAAACTAGAAACACAAAAACATATAACCACACACAAGAAAAAGCATATATTCATACATATGGAATATTCCAAATCTGGAAAATATCATATGCTTCCTGAAGTTTGTCTTTCTGGTTCATAATAACTCTGTCTCCAAGTGGAATAGTGAAGCATGTTTTCTTCAGAATGGTGTGCAGCTGAAAGAGACACACCATTCTATAGTGTATGTGTCCTTTCTTGAATTCATAAAATGTATTTTATTTTATCTTGAAGGCAGCATTATTGAAGATGTCCAGGGGCGCATTAACAATGAATCAAGTGGACTATTAATATTATCATAATGTTCCTAGAATTTAAGTTCTTTCAGAAAAAACTCCCAAACAGAAACACAGACATATACAGAAATACCAAACACCAACATGAAAACACATACACACACACACACACACACACAGCATGAAAGAGATACAGAGACACAGAGAGAAAACGACAGAGGTTCACTTCCATGCAGACATACATAATGCAGCTACTAACATTTTATACAGATATACTCATAAATGCCAACACTTACACATGAAAACAAAGCTAAAAACAGTGAGATATGTGTACCAAAACAGACCCACAAAAGCAGAAAGCTGCAAAACACATAAACAGGCCTACAAATACATGCACACATTAATTTGCATTACACACATGGAGACAATCACAGACAAAACCACCTACACAGAGAGATATTGATATAGATAGATTTGTGCTCAAATACAAAGAAAGATTCTGAGAGGCAAGCAGACAGACAGATACACAGAAACAAAAATATACATATGTGCAAGCAGTATACAACAGTGAGATCAACATGTATAAACACTGAAAAAATACACAGAAAAATATTTACAGAAACAAACTCCTATACAGAAAGACATTGACACAAGACAAATTCATGTTCAGCTCCACATACAGATAGATATGTAGATATACAGAAACACATATATACACATTAATATAGATACAAACAGAGATACCAAGAAACACACAATCATACAACCATACACAAGAAGAACCATGCATTCACACATATGGATACAAATCTATCTCCTTAACTGAAAAATGACACTGTTTACTGTGTAAATACTTTCACTCAGGATGTGAAATAAGGTCCCCAGAGCCTACAATGTGAGCAGAATCAGTTTTGAACACTTGTGGAAAATGATCTCATAAACTGATAATCACATATTTGACAATAAATTTACAAGGATTCGTTTTCTCATAAAGAAGAGAATTAAGGAGAAAGGACTTAGGCTTGCAGTTGTAGAATAGGTGTGGTGATAGTCAGGTACTCTGTAACAAAATCAGTGACCTTCCTTTACAAATTGTATCTTCCACACCATTGCTTTTGCATTAAGATTTATACCAGCTCCCAAATTTACAACGCTACTGAAAAAATTTTCCAGAAATCTGTTTTAGGAAATATTCCCTAATCCAGTAAATTGGGGCATTTGACAGACACTTAAAGACTTTGATATTGATTATATCAAATTTCATCCAAAAGATGAAACACTACCTTGAAGTAGTGAGCATGATGTCCTTTTCCATAATCCATTGGTTGATTATATATATGCTGAGGAAGCATTTCATGGAGGGCATGGGCCATAGCATACACCGCATTATATATGTCATGACTCTCATCACTAAAGGCCATGTTGAAGGTCTGTGCCTTTAGCAATTGCAGTGAGGCATTGGATAAGCAATTTTTCAGTGTCTTAATCATAGAAGCTGAGACTTTGCAGTTCAGGTTCATCCACTCCATCTTAGCCAGGAATTCATCAGTGTATTTGAGAGGGTTCAATGTCTGTACGAAAGTTTTAAAGCTAGAAATCTCAGAATGCTTGTATGCAAAAGTTATTTTCCAATTGAATGAATTAAGTTGGAAGTCATGCTTACTTGTAATGCCATCCCACTGTGAGGTGGTGACCCATATTCTCTGTAAATCTAGATATTCCCACATTCTAAATCCCACAGCAAGAGTACTGTCTGGGTCACCATAAATGATAACTACTTTTGTCGATGATATCATGATTTGGTTGTAATACACTTCAGTTCTTGACAAGAATAAATCCATCTTGACTGGGATCATACTCACAAAGGCAAAGCAGACTGTATTTTTTTCCATCTCTCCTCTCAAATGTGTGAGAAATTGTGTACCCTGATCATTGTCTGAGATAGCCAGTCCAATCCAGTTCCAGTTGAAGTAAAGCATCAAAGAGATCATGGCCAGAGCTAAAGATGTGTGCTGGGCAGCCATCTGATACAGAGAGGGAAATTGTTCACGATTGCTCAGGATGGGATGGAAAGGTCCATAGGTAATCTGAAGGAACTACAACACAGGGAGCAGCATGAGGTGGCATACAGTCATAAGAACTTGTAAACACACTTTCTGTCAAGAGTTCTTTAAAAACTACTTATATGTTACTTCTTTCCTCATCTCAATTTCAAAAAAGGAAATGAGGCCCCAGCAAGCCTGAATAATAACCTTGAACTATACTGTTTAACACAAATTTGAAGGTAGTATACTCCTCACAATCTTCTTAGCATCTAGGACTTATAACAGGAGAATGAGAATTTTTTGCAAACTCACAATACAAAATCTCACCTCTTGAAGTACCAAGTGATTGAGCACGGTCCCAACCATCAGAGATGTTGCCAAATTTGGTCCTGTAAGCACCACTGTACACATAGTATGGTTATAGCAGATATAATTAGGGGGTACATCATGAACTTCTTCAGAAAATTTCCAGTGATTAAAAAATTTAATCCTAATTGCACATCCACCTTCTGCGCATTCAAATACAAATGATGAATTTGGTAAAAGATCAGGGTTCCTATTGACTTCATCCACGGCAAAAGCTAAGGCCAGTGCAAACTGGATGTTTTTAGTTGTTGTTCTGTAAAAAAAAAATATGGTTCCTAATATGGACAAAGATCTACAGATGACCCTGTGTAGTCAATAGATGTACTATTTTGAGCTGTGTAGTATTCCCAACCACTGCCAGTACGGAAACAATGGCCTATGCTTTGAGATTGGAATAATATGCATAGCTGGAAGCTTGTAATAACCTTTAAAAGTTCATCAAAGTGCATCTTTTATAAATAAGATGAGCCATCAGCATCTTTCAAGAGTTTGTTTTCAACTTCTGGTTTTTGAGTGCTTACTCTAAAGATAAAGACAATGGCAAAGGCTTTGACCAAACAATATACCTATTCATGTATTCGTTTTTAAATCATCAAGCAATGTGAAAAATTCAAGAGACATGTGAGCCTATGAGTTTATCAAATTTTCTACAGATTAGACTGTCCTCAAATGTACAGAGATATACCAGCTCCAAGTTCTTGGTGCAGAGATTAAGGTCATGTACTACCTTCTAAGTACTCTTCATCTGTTTTATGTTTACAAAGAATGTCATATATTCACACTGGATATATCTGACCAATATATTTTTTATACTAAAAAACTGCTTTTACTACCTTTCCAGTTACACTAACACAACAATAGTATCCTACATAAATTTGTATATGCTAGTTTAACATCTTTATAAAATAGAAGATGATAAAGTATAAAATGTGAGGAAAATGTTTATGAGGCTTTTTTTGTAATAAAATTGGGTAACAACTATCTTGGGAGTGAATAATACCAATTTGTGTTTATTTTCTTGAGAAGATCTTTAACTTCTTTCTCTTCCTAGTCATTTCATATCATCTGACTGATAAACATCAATTATACCTTGGTGTGGGAGAATTGTCTGTATTCTGTCAATCATGTTCTAAATAAATGCTGATTGGCTGATAGCCAGGCAGGAATATAGGCAGGAAAACTAGACAGGAAGTAGAGGCAGATCAGAGAGAACAGAAGTATTCAGTGAAGAAGGAAGTTCATTCTGCAGTCCAGCCCAGATCACCCAAGAATCAGGATGTGAGCTTGCCCGCTGAAAAAGTTACTGAGCCATGTGGCTAACATAGATAAGAATAATTGGTTAATATAAGTTATAAGAGCTAATAAGAAGCCCGAGCTAATGGGCCAATCAGTTTATATCTAATGTAGACTCTCTGTGTAATTTTCTTTGGGGCTTACTGACTGTGGGGACCCGGTGGGGCAGAAACCCCAACAAGAAGCCCCTCATGTTACAGTATGGCACCAAATGTTCTGTTACAATACCTCTTCATTCTAAATAATTCATTCAGAGTAAAACGAATCTATTTCCCACTTAGATATTGTACTTCTATGATGTCTTAATGTATTTACCTATACATTTTCAAATTAAAAATAAGTTTTGAATATTTTTATTACCACACAGAAAAAGTGTCATTGAAAATTGAGTAACCACAACAAGAATCTGAGACTAGATCCTGTGAAGCCACAATACTGATTTCTTTCCCCCAAACATTAAGAAACAAATCCCTTGAGCAGTTAGAGTGTCCCAGTGGACTAAATTTCTATATTTGATAACAACATTTTTGTTTGTTTGTTTGGTTTTTTTACTTTAAAAATAATACAAATAAAAATTCTCACTTCCTCCCCTCCTCCCACTTCCTTCCTGCTCCCCCCCACCCACTCCAGTCCACAAAGAGGGCACGGGGCACCTTGCCTTGTGGGAAGTCCAAGGCCCTCCTCACTATATCCAGGCTAAGCAAGGAGTGCATCCAAAGAGAGTAGGATCCCCCCAAACCAGTACATGCAATAGACCCAAATCCCAATGACATTGTCATTGGCACCTCAGTCTGTGCCAACTGTCAACCACATTCAGAGGGACCAGTTTGATCCCATGCTCGTTCATTCCTAGTACAGTTGGAGTTGGTGACCTCCCATTAGCTCAGTCACACAATCTCAGTGGTGAGGCCTTCATGGTCCTGACTTCCTTGCTTATATTCTCCCTTCTTCTGTTCTCCAACTGGACCTTGGGAGCTCAGTCCAGTGCTATGATGTGTGATATTCAAGATACTCATCCATCTGACTATGGGACAAGGCCAGTTCAGGCACCCTCTCCTCTACTGCCCAGGGTCCTAGCTGAGTTCATCTCTGAGGATTTCAGACAACAACCCCTCCAGAGCCAAGCCTCTTGCTAACCCCAAAATTCTCCCTCAATTAAAATATCTTCTTCCCTGCTCCCATATCTGTCATTCATCTATCTCAACCATCCCACTACCCATAGCTCTCTCCCAAACCTCTTCTTCTCTCCTCTTTCTCACTTTCTTCCTTTCCCTCTCCCCCTCCTAACCCATTCTCCAACTTTTGTCCGGCAATCTTGTCTGCTTACAATTTCCAGGTTGATATATACTTGTTTTTCTTTTGATTTACCTTATTACATAGCTTCTCTAGGATCATGAACTATAGGCTCAATGTTTTTTATTTATGGCTATAATCCACTTATGAGTGAGTACATACAATATTAATATTTTTTGGGTCTGGGTTATCTCACTCAGGATAGTGCTTTCTACTTCCATCCAATTGCATGCAAAATTCAAGTTTCATTTTTTTTAAACTGCTGAGCAGTACTCTAATATATAGATTGCTATACATTCTTTATCCATTCTTCCATTGAGGGCATCTAGGTTTTTTTCAGGTTCTGGCTATTACAAATAACGCTGCTATGAACATAGTTGAACAAATGCTTTTGTAGTATGATTTGGCATCTCCTAGGTATATTCCCAAGAGTGGTATTGCTGGATCCTGAGGTAGCATGATTCCCAGTTTTCTTAGAAACTGCCACACTGATTTCCAAAGTGGTTGCACAAGTTTGCATTCTCACCAGCAATGGATGAGTGTTCCCCTTATGCCACATCCTCTCCAGTATCAGCTATCATTGATTATTTTGATCTTAGCCATTCTGACAGGTGTAAGATGGTATCTCAAAGTTGTTTGATTTACATTTCCCTGAAAGCTAAGGAAGAAGAACATGTCCTTAAGTATCTTTTGCCCATTTGAAATTCTTCTGTTGAGCATTCTCTGTTCATTTCAGTACCCCATTTTAATTGGTTTATTTAGAAATTTAATGTCTACTTTCCTGTGTTCTTTATATATTTTGGACATTAGTCCTTTGTCTGATGTGAAGTTGGTGAAGATCTACTCCCATTCAGTATCTTACCTTTTTGTCTTATTGACTGTTTCCTTTGCTTTACAGAAGCTTCTCACTTTCAGGAGGCCCATTTATTCATTGCTGCTCTTATTATCTGTGCTACTGGGGTTACACATAGGAAGTGGTCTCCTGTGCCCATGCATTTCAGGCTACTTCCCACTTTCTCTTCTATCAGGTTCAGTGTGGTCAGATTTATATCTATTTGGAATTGAATTTTGTGCATGGTATGGATATGAATATATTTTCATTCTTCTACAGGTTGACAGCCAGTTATGCTTTAGGAGATGCTAGCACATGCTTTAGGACCTACACATTGATGAATATCCATCAGCTGATTATATTCTATGACCATTTACTTAGGCCCACTTAGGATGATACTAATTGAAGTAGAATGGGGTTTTATTTATTAAGTCATCTCCTGCTACAGTACTATAGAAACTGTGAAGTGAATGGCTCTACGTTATGGAACAATGTAGAAAGTTCTTTCTTCAGTCAGCATCCAGTCTCATAAATTGGAAAATAGCTGTGTTTAAAACAGAACACTTTTTGGACAAATTGAAAGTAGAAAAATAGCATTAATTCTCTAAAAGAATTTGGGGTTGCTTATTGGTGTGCAGGTTGTAAAAACAGGGCAGAAAATTCAATTTTTTCTCTGATTTTCATAGTCTAGCCTTCAAATAATATTTATGGTGACATTTCATACAACATACAAAGCAACTTACTGCATATTCAAAATTTTGTTGAAATGCTCATTTTCTATATACCAATGCACTACTACAAGTTAACAGGGGCAAACTACCACCAAGATTACTAGTCTTCATTCTGCTTTCTTCTCCAAAAACTCTTGGAATGAATGAAACTGACCAAAAACAGCTGCATTATTGTGCACAAAAAGAAAAAAAAATATTTGTTTAACTGTATGCCTGACCAGTGTAATTGTGAAATGTCTTTCATATAAGTTTATAAAATAGGCATCCATATATTCCCAAGTGCTGGTATTTCTGTGGACAAACATAGAGACTTGTGCATTCCTGATTCCCTCTTTTTGAAAGCATTTCCTCAAACACTGAGATCTTCAACATTCTTCTCAGAGGCACTCCGTCTGAAGTCTGAAGTCTATGTGATGAATATATATGAGATAAATTCAGGTAGTTTTATGACATTTCTCATCTTTGTAGAAATTAAAGCCCCTCTGTGGATGTACCATATACCAAAGAAATGGACATTTTTAAAGATAAATACCATATACCAAAATTAAATCAAGACTAGGTTAACAGTTTAAATAGACCTATAATGTGCGAGGAAATAGAAGCTGTCATCAAAAACCTCCCAACCAAAAAAAGCCCAGGACCAGATGGTTTCAATGCAGAATTCTACCAGAACTTCCAAGAAAAACTAATACCTATAGTCCTTAATGTGTTCCACATAATAGAAACAAAAGTATCATTGCCAGACTCTTTTTATGAAGCTATACTACCCTGATACCAAAATCACACAGAGATTCAACCAAGAATGATAAATTCAGACCAATCTCACCCATGAACAACAATGCAAAAATTCTCAATAAAATACTGGCAAACCAAATCCAAGAATACATCAAAAAATCCTCCATTATGATCAAGTAGGCTTCATCCCAGGGATGCAGGGCTGGTTCAAAACATAAAAATCTATCAATGTAATCCATCATATAAATAAACTGAAAGAAAAAAACCATGTTATAATTTTATTAGATGCTGAAAAAGCTTTTGACAAATTCAACATCCTTTTATGATAATGGTCTTGGAGAGATTAGGGATACAAGGTTCATACCTAAATATAATAAAAGCAATATAAAGCAAGCCAACAGCTAACATCAAATTAAATGGAGATAAACTTAAAGCGATTCCACTAAAATCAGGAACAATAAAAGGCTGTCCACTCTCTCCATCTGTCTTCAATTTAGTGTTTGAAGTTCTAGCAATAAAAGTAAGACATCATAAAGAGATCAAGGGGATTCATATTGGAAAGGAAGAAGTCAAACTTTTGTTATTTGCAGCTGGTATGATAGTGTGCATAAGTGACCCCAAAACTTTACCAAAGAACTCCTATAACTGATAAATACCTTCAGTGATATGGCAGGATACAAGATCAACTCAAAAAATCAGCAGCCTTCCTATACACAAAGGATAAAGAAGTGGAGAGGGAAATCAGAGAAACATCGACTTTCACGAAAGCCATAAACATAACATAAAGTATCTTGGGGTACCACTAACCAAGGAAGTGAAAGACCTATTTGACAAGAACTTTAAGTCTTTGAAGAAAGAAATTGAAGAGGAAACCAGAAAATGGAAGAATCTTCCATGATTTTGGATTGTTCGGATCAGCATAATAAAAATGGGAATTCTGCCAAAGGCAATCTATATATTCAATGCAATCCCCATCAAAATCCCAACAAAATTTCACTGACCTTAAGAGAACAATAATCAAATTTCTATGAAAAAACAAAAAACTCAGGATAGCCCAAGCAATCCTATACAATAAAGGAAATTCCGGAGGCATTAACATCCCTGACATCAAACTCTATCACAGAGATATAGTAAAGAAAGCAGTTTGGTATTAGCATAAAAACAGAGGCGTTGAACAATGGAATCGAATGAAGACCTGAATATTAATCACAAACCTATTAACACCTGATTTTTGACAAAGAATCTAAGACTATACAATGGGAGAAAAAAGCATCTTTAAGAAATGGTGCTCCCAGTCTCTTGCCAACCCTATAATGGGCTCCCTTAATTAAGATATATACTTCTCTGCTAACATATCCATTCTTCCTCCATCCCATTTCCCTAATATCTCCCCATCCTCCCCTTCTCACTTCTCTCTTTCTATCTCCCCTTATCCCCACCCCACCCCTACTCCAAAGCTCTCAATTTTTGTCTACTTCCAATATCCAGGAAAATAACTACATGTTTTTCTTTGGGTTCGCCATCCTATTTAGCTTCTCTAGGATCATGAATTATAGGCTCAATGTCCTTTATTTATGGCTAGTGTCCAAGGAGATTACCCCAGTTTGGTCCTTGAGCAGCTGAGGAGAGGACATGTGAACTGGCCCTATACTATAGCCACACTGATGAATATCTTGCATATCACCATAGAACCTCCATCTGCTGATGGATGGAGATAGAGACAGAGACTCACATTGGAGCACTGGACTGAGCTCCCAAGGTCCAAATGAGGAGCAGGAGAGAGAACATGAGCAAGGAAGTCAGGACTGCAAGGTGTGCGTCCACCCACGGAGATGGTAGGAATGGTTTAATGGGAGCACACCAAGTCCAGCTGAACTGGGACTGATGGAGCATGTGATCAAACCAGACTCTCTGAACGTGGCTGACAAGGAGGGCTGACTGAGAAGTCAAGGACAATGGTACTGGATTTTGATTCTACTGCATGTACTGGTTTGTGGGAACCTCGTCTGTTTGGATGGAACCTTCCTAGACCTGGATGGAGGGGGGAGGACCTTGGACTTCCCACAGGGCAGGGAACCCTGACTGCTCTTTGGACTGGAGAGGGAGAGGGAGGGGAAGTGGGATTAAGAGGAGGGCAATGGGAGGAGGGAAGGAGGTGAAAATTTGTAATAATAATAATTAATAAAAAAAATAAAAAAGAAATTGTGATCCCATAACAAATGGTAGAATAATGAAAATAGATTCATGTCTATCACCACACATAAAAATCAAATCCAAATGGATTAAAGACCTCCATATAAATCCCACCACACTGAACCTGAAAGTAGAAAAAGTGGGAAGTATCCTGCAATACATGGGCACAGGAGACCACTTCCTATTTATAACCCCAGTAGCACAGATAATAAGACCAACCATGAACAAATGTGACCTCCTGAAACTGAGAAGCTTCTGTAAAGCAAAGGACACAATCATCAAGACAAAAAGACAACCTACTGAATGGGAGAAGGTCTTCACCAACCCCACATCAGACAAAGGTCTGATCTCCAAAATATATAAAGAACTCAAGAAACTAGACATTAAAAATCTAAATAACCCAATTAAAAATGGGGTACTGAACTGAAAAGAGAATTCTCAACGGAAGAAGTTCAAATGGCCAAAAGATACTTAAGGAAATGTTCAACTTCCTTAACTATCAGGGAAATGCAAATCAAAACAACTTTGAGATACCATTTTACACCTGTCAGAAAGGCTAAACTCAAAAACACCAATGATAAACTGCTGGAGAGGATGCGGAATAAGGGGTAACACTCATCCATGCATTGATGTTGGGAATGTGAACTTGTTCAACCACTTTGGAAATAGTTTCTCAGAAAATTGAGAGTCAACCTTCCTCAGGATCCAGTGATACCACTATTAGAAATATACCCAAGAGGTGCCCAATCATACTACAAAAGCATTTCTTCAACTATGTTCATAGCAGTATTATTTGGAATCGCCAAATCCTGGAAACAACCTAGATGTCCCTCAATGGAAGAATGGATAAAGAAAGTGTGGTACATCTACATATTAGAGTACTACTCATTGGTAAAAAAAACAATGACATCTTGAATTTTGCATGCAAATGGATAGAAATAGAAAACACTATCCTGAGTGAGATAACCCAGACCCAAATTGATGAATATGGTATGTACTCACTCATTACTGGATTCTAGCCATAAACAAAGGTTATTGAGCCTATAATTCATGATCCTAGAAAAGCGAAGTAATAAGGTGAACCCAAAGAAAAACATATATTTATCCTCCTACTCTGTTTGGATGTTCACCTTCCTAGACTGGATGGAGGGGGAAGGACCTTGGACTTCCCACAGGGCAGGGAACCTTGACTGCTCTTTGGACTGGAGAGGGAGGGGAAGGGGGGTGGGGGCAAGGAGAGGGAAATGGGAAGAGGGGAGGAGAGGGAAAGTTTTAATAAAATTTTTAATAAAGTAAAAAATTTTAGCAAAATAAGCTTAATTAATAAACTATTTCTAAAATGTAAAAAAGAAAAACATATATAGATCCTCCTGGAAATTGGAAATAGACAATATTTCCAGGCAGAAGCTAGGAGCATGGGGGTAGGTATGGAGTGAGGGAAGGAGAGAGAAGGAAGGAGAAGTGAGAAGGGGAGGGTTGGGGAGAGCTTGGGGGAATGGGATGGTTGAGATGGAGGAAGGAAAGATATGGGAGCAGGGAAGAAGATATCTTAATTAAGGGAGCTATTTTGGAGTTGGAAGGAAGCTTGGTTCTAGAGGGTTTCTCAGGTGAACATGGGATGTCCCTAGCGAGGACCCTGGGCAGTGGAGGAGAGGGTGCCTGAACTTCCCTTAGTCAGAATGATGGCTATCTTGAATATCACCATAGAACCCTCGTCTGGAGACAGATGGAGATAGAGACAGAGACCCATTCGGAGCACGGGACTGAGCTCCCAAGGTCCAGCTAAAGAGCAGAAGGAGGGAGAATATGAGTAAGGAGGTCAGTTTTTATTTTTTTATTGCTTTATAAATAATACCATTCAAATGTCCACTTCCTCTCCTCCTCCCATTTCCTTCCCGCTCCCCTCGACCCTTCCAACTCCCTCTTCAGTATTAAGAGAAGGCAAGGTACCCTGCCCTGTCAACTGTGAGGGGTTGGTCCACCCACTGAGATAGTGTGCCTGAAATAATGGGAGCTCACCAAAGCCAGCTGGACTGGGACTGAACCTACATGGGAACAAACTGGACAGACGGAATGTGGCTGACAATTGGGGCAGACTGACAAACCAATGATAATGGCACTGGGATTTGTGTCTATTGCATGTACTGGCTTTTTGGGATCCTAATCTATTTGGATGCATACCTTCCTAATCCTGGATTTAGTGGAGAGGGCCTTGGACTTTCCACAGGGCAGGGTACCTTGCTTTCTCTTAATACTGAAGGGGGAGTTGGAAGGGTCAAGGGGAGCGGGAAGAAAATGGGAGGAGGAGAGGAAGTGGACATTTGAATGGTATTATTTATAAAGCAATAAAAAATAAAAAATCAAGTATCAAATAAAAGAAAATGTCATTCATCTAGCATTTGACAAAAAAATAGGTCAGATAGTATACTATCAATTGAAACACCTAAATGCTCTAGAACAAAAAGAAATATGGGCATACAAAAGGAATAGACACAGAACATAATCAAACTGAATTATGTATTGAATAAGTTAATTAAAAGAGAACAATAAAAGAGACAATGAAACTAAAAATTGATTCTTTGAGAAAACCAACCAGAAAGCTTAATCCTTTTTCAAACTAACTTGAAGATTGACTATCTAAATTAACAAAATCAGAAATAAAAGGTGAGACAAAAATATACATCAAGGAATTCTAGATAATCATTAGCTCTCAGGTAAAAAACTTACTATAACAGAATCAGTAAATCTAAAAGAAAAGGATAATTTCTCAGTAGAACTATCAGATTCAATCAAGATCAGAGAAGCAATAGAAATACTCTTGCAATTCCTCAGGAAATATAAACAATCATTAAGTGTCTCACGACCAAATAAAACCCAAAGAAAGATAATTTTAGCACAGAAGATTACTAGACATTTCAGTAAGAGTGAATATTGGGCTTCTTCAAGTTATTCTACAAAATAAAAAGAGAAACTAAATTGCCAACTTCACTTTATGAGACCACAGTCACCTGATACACAATCTACAAATAATTCAAATGTGAACAAAAATTCCAATGAATTTCCCTTTTGAATATCTGTGTAAAATGCTCAATAAAATACTTGCAAACTGAATCCAAGAATACATCACAAAGATTATGACCACTTAGTCTTTATCCCAGAGTTTCAGGGATGGTCCAACATATGAAAATCAGTCAATATAATTCACCATATAGGCAAGCTGAAGAAAAATACCACATCATAATCCCATTTGACGCCAAAATTCCATTGACAAATTCTAACAGACTTTCATGAAAATAGTCTTTGGGAAAGTATGAATTCAGAGAACATACCCAAACATAATACACCTATTTACAGCTTTCCTAGACCCATCATAATTATAATAGAAAAAACTGAAAAAATTTCTATCAAAATCAAGACCAGGTCAAGGTTGACTATGTCCTAGATGACTATTCAACACATTATTAGAACTTTTAGTAAGAGCAGTAAAACTGTTAAAGAACATCAAAAGTCTACAAATTGAAAAATAATATTTTAAATATAGGTATTTGCAGAATATATGACAGCATATATAAGTGGCTCAGAAAATTCTAGCACAGAATCCCTACAGCTGATCATTCCTAAAGTGGTGGGATACAACAGAAAGTAAAAAACATATGAAGCCCCTCTATTTTGTAATGACAAAGAGAATACAAAAAATAGTTAAACAAATAACCATGATAACCAGAAGTGATGTAAAATATCTCTATGTTCCTCTACAAAGTGAGTGAAAGACTTTTATATTGTATATTTTGATTACTTTCTAACTATCATATTACATTCAATGTTCCCAAGAGTAATAATAAAGTTTGTGTTGACTTGGATGTTGTAGCTAGCTACTCATGACCAAAATCAACTACAGAATTTTTGCAGAAGTGAGGACAGATAGCCATAGGAAGTAATAGTGAGCCTCTAGAGAGGGACTTGACTCTTTTGGATGGGGAAAAAAGAGATAGGTGGGCACTTGTTACTTCTCCGCTACTCCTCGCATCATTCAGGCTCTTACATTGATAGCTGACTTCTGAGTTTTTATTGATAAAAAATAATTAGATAAAACCATCATATGGCATTCAACTCTGGGCTGAAAATCAAGAGGTAGTCAATCACCCTGGGCTTTGCAGCTACTTTAGTGACTGCCACCAATGCTGGATTTTCTTCCATTGCTGCCAGTCCTCAAAATAAGTCTGTCATCTTCCTTTTTCAGTCTCTTACAAGAGTCCCTAGCTGTTGCCCATTCCCTGAGCCCAAACGCTACAGGCCTTAAAGTTTACAGGCAAAGGAGCTCTTACTGTAACTATAGTTGCTGGCTGATCACTGACCAACTCTTCCTACAGGCAGCCCCATTCCCTCACATCTTGAAACAGTTTCCTCTTTTACACATTTCCATGTCTACTTTAGTGGCTTGTTCTCACTTTCCATGGTTTGTAGGCTTTCCTTGGACCCAATATTCCAGCTGCTTCTACTTCAGTTGAGCTGCTTCAGCATAGATATGAACATACATACACACATAACAGAGAAACTGCTACACACAGAGATACTCACATTCATGGAGAGAAAAATGTATATTATAGCCACATACTCATTTATATATACTCACTTATTTGTGCAATGACATACAGATAAACTTTGGCTTATATAGACAGAGAAACATATAAAATCCAAAGATACACAGAAAGAAAATATGCAAAAAGATAGATAAACACACATACATTCATATTCTCAGACAAATACACATAGGGAGAAATATACATATACAAAAAACCACACAATGAGACAATGATATAGACAAATTTATGCACATAAACAAAGACATAACACAGACACACATAGCAACACAGATATACATATTTGCAAGCACATACAAAGAAATATGAAGAACATACACATAGGCACATGAAGAGACATGTATTTACAAACAAACACAGGAAGTTATACATAAAAAACTCCCAGCAAAAAGACACTGACATAAGGAAAATTTATGTTCATTTCTAAAAGCAGATAGAGATGCAGCTATAGAGAAGCATACATCATACACAAAACACACATATTATAGCAACACAGATATAGACCAGATACAAATAAATACACAAACATACATCATACAAAGTGAGAAATCTCCATTCATATAAATGAATATGCATGCACCCACTGAACTGAATCACAAAACAATTACTTCTGTAATTACTCTCAGAGTTATATATGAGGTTCCCAGAGGCTACATGGGGGCAGAATCAGTTAAGAAAACTTATGGAAAACATCACCCTCACTAATTAACACATATGTGACAATTAACAAAGGAGGGTTCATCTTATTAACATGGAGAACATTAATAACTAAAGACTGATAGGTTTTCAGTATTAGGATGGGACGACGATATTCATGTGCTTTGTAGCAATCACTGATTTTCATTGATAATTAGTTATTTCCCCTTCATAGTCTGTATTAGAAATTTATATCAAAGTCTAGATTTATTTCCATAGCAGGAAAATGTTCAAAAATCTTTGTATTTGGTGAATATTTCTTAAAACACTAGATTTGGGCATCTGAGAGCCTCTAAACACTATGGCATTGATGACACCAAATATAATCCAATAAAAGAAACTCTACTTTCAAGTATGTAATATCAGATTTTTTCCTATCGTCCAGTGACTGGTTATCTTATTGAGGAATCTCATGCACTGCATGGGACACAGCATGCACAGCACTGTATACATCATATGTTCTCTTACTAAAGGCCATGTCAAAAGTCTGTACCATTAGTCATTCCAATGAGGCACTGAATGAGAAGTTCTTCAGTGTCTGACACATAGAAGCTGATACATCTAAACCTCAACCCCCTGGTCTTGCCACATTTTCACCTGAGTTTTAGGAATTGGTTCATGTAAGGTCAAAATTTAAAAAGCACAAATCTCAGCAGGCAGATTTGTAAAAGTTAACATGCCAATGGTATAAGTGTGAAGTCTCTATTTCTTTTTTTTAATTTTATTTATTATTTAAAAAAAATACTGCTTCTCAGTCAGCCCCCGCTGTTGGCCACATTCAGAGAGACGGGTTTGGTCGCATGATCCATCAGTCCCATTCCAACTGGAGTTGGTGATCTCCCATTAGTTCTGTCCCACCGTCTCCATGAGTGGGCGCACCCCTCTCGTTCCTGACTTTCTCCCTCATGTTCTCGCTCCTTCTGCTCCTCATCAGGACCTTGGGAGCTCAGTCCAGTGCTCCAATGTGGGGCTCAGTCACCTTCCCCATCTGTCGCCAGCTGGAGGTTCCCTCACGGTCCTGACTTTCTTTCTCATGTTCTCTCTCCTTCTGCTCCTCATCAGGACCTTGGGAGCTCAGTCCGGTGCTCCAATGTGGGGCTCTGTCATTTTCTTCATCTATCGTCAGGTGGAGGTTCTATGGTGATATGCAAGAAATTCATCAGTATGGCTATAGGAACTGGCCTTTTCAGGCTCCCTCTCCTCAGCTGCCCAAGGAACTAACTGGGGGCGTCTCCCTGGAAACCTGGGAACCCCTCTAGGGTCAAGTCTCTTGACAACCCTCAGGTAGCTCCTTAAATTAAGATATATGCTTCCCTGCTCCCATAACCACCCTTCCTATATCCCAAGCACCCCATTCCTCCGAGCTCCCCCGGTTCTCCCCTTCACACTTTTCTCTCCCCATCTTCCCTTGGCCCAGTCTTGCCCAACCCTCAAGTTCCCAATTTTGCCTGGCGATCGTGTCTACTTCCAATATCCAGGAGGATTACTATATCTTTTTTTTGGGAGTTCACCTTCTTATTATCTTCTCAAGGATCCCAAATTTATAGGCTCGATGTTCTTTAATTATGGCTAGAAACCGATTATGAGTGAGTACATCCCATGTTCATCTTTTTGGGTCTGGGTTACCTCACTCAGAATAGTGTTTTCTATTTCCATCCATTTGCCTGCAAAATTCAAGATGTCATTGTTTTTTACCGCTGAGTAGTATTCTAGCATGTATATATTCCACAGTTTCTTCATCCATTCTTCCACTGAAGGGCATCTAGGTTGTCTCCAGGATCTGGCTATTACAAATAATGCTGCTATGAACATAGATGAGCATATGCTTTTGTTGTATGATTGGGCATCTCTTGGGTAGATTCCCAAGAGTGGAATTGCTGGGTCCTGGGGTAGGTTGATCCCGAATTTCCTGAGAAACCGCCACACTGCTTTCCAAAGTGGTTGCACAAGTTTGCATTCCCACCAGCAATGGATGAGTGTACCCCTTACCCCACAACCTCTCCAGCAAAGGTTATTATTGGTGTTTTGGATTTTAGCCAATCTGACAGGTGTAAGATGATATCTCAAAGTTGTTTTGATTTGCATTTCCCTGATAGCTAGGGAGGTTGAGCATGACCTTAAGTGTCTTTTGGCCATTCGAACTTCTTCTGTTGAGAATTCTCTGTTCAGTTCAGCGCCCCATTTTTTAATTGGGTTAATTGGCATTTTACCGTCTAGTCTCTTGAGTTCCTTATATATTTTAGAGATCAGACCTTTGTCAGTTTCAGGGTTGGTGAAGATCTTTTCCCAGTCAGTAGGCTGCCTTTGTGTCTTAGTGACAATGTCCTTTGCTTTACAGAAGCTGCTCAACTTCAGGAGGTCCCATTTATTCAATGTTGCCCTTAAAGTCTGTGCAGCTGGGGTTATGCGTAGGAAACGGTTCCCTGTGCCCATTTGTTGTAGAGTACTTCCCACTTTCTCCTCTATCAAGCTCAATGTGTTCAAATTAATATTGAGGTCTTTAATCCATTTGGACTTGAGTTTGTGCATGGTGATAGATATGGATCTACTTTCATTCTTCTACAGGTTGACATCCAGTTATGCCAGCACCATTTGTTGAAGATGCCCTCTTTCTTCCATTGTGTACTTTTGGCTCCTTTATCAAAAATCAGGAGTTCATAGGTTTGTGGGTTAAGATCCGGGTTTTCTATACGATTCCATTGGTCAACTTCTCTGTTTTTATGCCAATACCAAGCTGTTTCAATACTGTAGCTTTGTAATAGAGTTTGAAGTCAGGGATGGTAATGCCTCCAGAAGAACCTTTATTGTATAAGATTTTTTTGGCTATCCTGGGTTTCTTGTTTTTCCATATAAAGTTGATTATTGTCCTCTCAATCTCTGTGAAGAATTTTAATGGGACCTTGATTGGGATTGCATTGAATCTATAGATTGCTTTTGGTAGAATTGCCATTTTTACTATGTTGATCCTCCCAATCCACGAGCAGGGGAGATCCTTCCATTTTCTGGTATCCTCTTCAATTTCTTTCTTCAAGACTTAAAGTTCTTGTCAAATAAATCCTTCACTTCCTTGGTTAGAGATACTCCCAGATATCTTATGCTATTTGTGGCTATTGTGAAAGGTGATACTTCTCTGATTTCCCTCTCTGCTTCCTTATCCTTTGTGTATAAAAGGGCGACTGATTTTTTGGAGTTGATCTTGTAACCTGCCACGTTACTGAAGGAGTTTATCAGCTGTAGGAGTTCTTTGGTGGAGTTTTTAGGGTCGCTTATGTATACTATCATATCATCTGCAAATAATGAAAGTTTAACTTCTTCCTTTCCAAATTGGATCCCCTTGATTCCCTTATGTTGTTTTATTGCTATTGCTAGAACTTCAAGCACTATATTGAAGAGATAAGGAGAGAGTGGACAGCCTTGTCGTGTTCCTGAATTTAGTGGGATAGCCTTGAGTTTCTCTCCGTTTAATTTGATGTTAGCTGTCGGCTTGCTGTAAATAGCTTTTATTATATTTAGGAATGACCCTTGTATCCCTAATCTCTCCAAGACCTTTATCATAAAAGGGTGCTGAATTTTGTCAAATGCTTTTTCAGCATCTAATGAGATGACCATATGGTTTTTTTCCTTCAGTTTATTTATATGATGGATTACATTGATAGATTTTCGTATGTTGAACCAGCCCTGTATCTCTGGGATGAAGCCTACTTGATCGTAATGGATAATTTTTCTAATGTGTTCTTGGATTCGGTTTGCCAGTATTTTATTGAGAATTTTTGCGTCAATGTTCATGAGTGAGATTGGCCTGTAATTCTCTTTCTTGGTTGAGTCTTTGTGTGGTTTAGGTATCAGGGTAACTGTAGCTTCATAGAAGGAATTTGGCAGTGACTCTTGTGTTTCTATATTATGAAATACCTTAAGGAGTATAGGTATTAGGTCTTCTTGGAAGTTCTGGTAGAATTCCGCATTGAAACCATCTGGTCCTGAGCTCTTTTTGGTAGGAACGTTTCTGATAACAGTTTCTAATTCTTCGCGACTAACAGGACGATTTAGAGCATTTACCTGGTCCTGGTTTAACTTTGGTAAATGGTATTTATCTAAAAATCTGTCCATTTCTTTTACATTTTCCAATTTTGTGGCATACAGGCTTTTGTAGTAAGATCGAATGATTCTCTGAATTTCCTCTGTGTCTGTGGTTATGTCCCCCTTTTCATTTCTGATCTTATTAATTTGCGTGTTCTCCCTCTGCCGTTTGATTAGTTTGGCTAAGGGTTTGTCAATCTTGTTGATTTTCTCCAAGAACCAGCTTCTTCTTTCATTGATTCTTTGGATTGTTTTCTGTGTTTCTATTTTGTTGATTTCTGCCCTCAATTTGATTATTTCCAGTCTTCTACTTCTCCTAGGTGAATCTGCTTCTTTTTTTTCCAGAGCTTTCAGGTGTGCTGTTAAGTCACCAATGAGCGCTTTCTCAGTTTTCTTTAAGTGGGCACTTAGTGCTATGAACTTTCCTCTTCGCACTGCTTTCATTGTGTCCCATAGATTTGAGTATGTTGTGTCTTTGTTTTCATTAAATTCAAGAAAGACTCTAATTTCTTTCCTTATTTCTTCCTTGACTCAGGTGTGGGTCAGTAGTTGACTGTTCAGTTTCCATGAGTTTGTAGGCTTTCTGGGGGTAGCATTGTTGTTGAATTCTAATTTTAATCCATGGTGATCCGATAAGACACAGGTGGTTACTAATATTTTTTTGTAACTGTGGAAGTTTGCTTTGTTACCAATTATATGGTCAATTTTCGTAAAGGTTCCATGAGCCACAGAGAAGAAGGTATATTCTTTCCTATTTGGGTGGAATGTTCTATAGATGTCTGTTAAGTCCATTTGGTTCATTACCTCCATTAAGTCTTTCAATTCTCTGTTAGGTTTCTGTCTGATTGACCTGTCCATTGGTGAGAGAGGAGTGTTGAAGTCTCCAACTATTAGTGTGTGTGGTTTGATGGCTGCCTTGAGTTCTAGAAGTGTTTCTTTTACATAAGTGGGAGCTTTTATACTAGGGGCATAGATATTCAGGATTGAGACTTCATTCTGATGGATTTTTCCTGTTATGAGTATAAAGTGTCCCTTTCCATCTCTTCTGATTGATTTTAGTTTGAAGTCAACCTTGTTGGAAATTAGTATGGCCACACCCGCTTGTTTCTTAGGGCCATTTTCTTGATAAACCTTTTCCCAACCCTTTACTCTGAGTAGGTGTCTGTCTTTGTGGTTGAGGTGTGTTTCTTGTAAACAGCAAAATGTTGGATTCTGTTTTCATATCCAGTCTCTTAGCCTGTGCCTTTTTATAGGTGAATTGAGTCCATTGATATTAAGTGATATTAATGACCAGTGGTTGTTAACTTCAGTCATTTTTAGTAGTAGAGTTTGTGTGTTTCCCTTCTTCTAGTTGTGCTGGTGAAGGGTCGCTAGATGCCTGAGTTATTGTGGGCATTGTTGGACTCCTTGGTTTGTGATTTTCCTTCTATTACTTTCTGCAAGGCTGGATTTGTGGCTGCGTATTATTTAAATCTGTTTTTGTCCTGGAATATCTTGTTTTCTCCATCAATGGTGAATGCAAGCTTTGCTGGGTATAGTAGTCTAGGCTTGCATCCATGTTCCCTTAGTGTCTGTAGCACATCTATCCAAGCTCTTCTGGCTTTCATGGTTTCCATTGAGAAATCAGGTGTAATTCTGATAGGTTTCCCTTTATATGTTACTTGATCTTTTTCCTTTGCAGCTCTTAATATCTGTTCTTTATTCTGTATGTTTTGTGTTTTGATTATTATATGGCGTGGGGATGCTTTCTTTTGATCCAGTCTATTTGGTGTTCTGTAGGCTTCTTGTACCTTCATAGGAACATCCTTCTTTAGGTTGGGGAAGTTTTCTTCTATAATTTTGTTGAATATGTTTTCTGGGCCTTTGAGTTGTAATTCTTCTCCTTCTTCTACCCCAATTATTCTTAGGTTTGGTCTTTTCATGGTGTCCCAGATTTCCTGAATGTTTTGTGTTAAGAATTTGTTAGATTTGTTTAGTTCTTTAATCTGTGAGTTTATTTCCTCTATAGTATCTTCAGAATCCGAGATTCTTTCTTCCATCTCTTGTATTCGGTTGGAAATACTTGTCTCTGAAGTTTCTGTTCGTTTACTCAGAGTTTCCATTTCCAGTCGTCCCTCAGATTGTGTTTTCTTCAATACCTCCATTTCATTTATCAGGTCTTGTACTGTTTCCCTTACCTGTTTGATTGCTTTTCTTGTTTTTCTTGTTTTTTTTTTGGGGGGGGGGGTATCTTTGAGAGATTTATTTATTTCGTCTACCTTTTTGTTTGTCATCTCCATTTCTTTATGGCAGTTTTTTACCTCCTGTTTAAGGTCCTCTATTATTTTCATAAAGTACTGTTTAAGGTTGGTTTCTTCTATATCTTCTGGGGTAGGGTGTTCAATTCTTGTTTTTTCGGGATGTCTGGCTTGTGGTGATGTCATGTTGCCTTTCATGTTGTTGGAGGAGCTCCTGCATTGGCGCCTGCCCATCTCTTCCTTCAAAAAGAGCCCGGAGGCGTTTGGTGTCCTAGACCAATCTTTGCTGTGACTGAAACTGGTTGGATCTCCCCAGTGCCAGAGGAGGACCTATTCCTTGCGTCACAATCTGAAGGAGCCCGCACCCCTCCGCAGGAATCCTCAGACCTGCCTGGAGGCCAGAGTCTGACCCCTTTGGGTGGATGGCCTTAGAACAGGAGCAGGACACCTGAGAACACTAGGGAAAACTTGGGAGACCACAGGGATGGGAGGAAACCGACACAAGCCTGCAGAGGGAAGTGGGGGTGGTAGGGGGTCTGTGCTCTCTTCCAGGGCAGGTTGCCCCAGGGTCTGCATTCACTCACCAGTTCAGATGGAATGTCAGGGCACAGGATCAGGGATTCCAGGCAGCCCAGAGTCGCAGCCCAGACAAAAGGGGAAGTCTCTATTTCTTAAAGAGACATTTAACCTACTGTGAGGTGGTGACCCATATTCTTTTTTTTTTCTTTTTTTTCAGTTATTTATTTTTTATTTAAAAATTGCCACTCTCCTCCTCCATCCTCCTCCCCCCTTCCCTCCCCTCCCCTCCACCCACACCCCCACTCCCTCCCTCTTGAGGCCAAACAGCCATCGGGGTTCTCTACACTATGTTGAGACCAAGGTCCTCCCAACTCCCCCCAGGTCCAGGAAGGTGAGCAACCGAACTGACAAGGCTCACACAGAGCCCGTCCATGTCGTAGAGACCAAGCCCATCGCCATTGTCCTTGGCTCCTCGGTCAGCCTCCACCATCAGCCACCCTCAGAGAGTCCGATTTGGTCGCATGTTCCATCAGTCCCATTCCAAGTGGACTTGGTGGTCTCCCATTAGTTCTGTCCTGCCGTCTCAGTGGGTGAACGCATCCCTCATGGTTCTGACTTTCTCATGATCTCTCTCCATCCGCTCCTCATCAGAACTTTGGGAGCTCAGTCCGGTGCTCCAATGTGGGGCTCTGTCTCTATCTCCATCCATCGCCAGGTGAAGGTTAAGGCTCACAGTGAGCCCGTCCATGCTGTAGAGTTCACATTCATTGCCGTTGTCCTTGGTTTCTCAGTCCTCCTCCACCGTCAGCCACATTCAGAGAGCCCGGTTGGTCCTCTGTTCCATCAGTTCCATTCCAACTGGGCTTGGTGGTCTCCTGTTAGATCTGTCCCACTGTCTCAATGGTAAACGCACTCCTCACGGTCGTTAAGGGAAGCCATTCTAGGGTTGGCAGAGGCTTGACTCTAGAGGGGTTCCCAGGCGTCCAGGAAGACGCCCCCAGCTAGGTCCTTGGGCAGCTGAGGAGAGGGTGCCAGAAATGGCCAGATCCTATTGCCATACTCATGAATATCTTGCATATCACCACAGAACCTCCACCTGGCATTGGATGGAGAAAATGACAGAGCCCCACATAGGAGCACCGGACTGAGCTCCCAAGGTCCCGATGAGGAGCATAAGGAGGGAGATCCATGAGCAAGGAAGTCAGGCCCATATTCTTATGTACCCAGTGATTCACACATTCTAAAAACACACAGTTTGAGTACTGTCTGTGTCACCATAAATGAAAAAATAAATTGTGAGCTCAGTCCTGCGCTCCAGTGTGGGTCTCTGTTTCTATCTCCCTCCATTACCAGATGAAGCTTCTATGGTGATAAGCAAGATATTCATCAGTATGGCTATAGGAAAGGGCCATTTCAGGCTCCCTCTCCTCAGCTGCCCAAGGAACTAGCTGGGGACATCTCCATGGATACCTGGGACCCCCCTCTAGAGTGAAGTCTCTTGCTAACCCTAAAATGGCTTCCTTAATTAAGATATCTTCTTCCCTGCACCCCTATCCACCCTTCCTCCATCCCAACCATCCCATTCTCCCAGGGTCTCCCCATCCTCCCCTCCTCACTTTTCTATCCACATCTCCCCATCACCCCTTATGGCCACCCCACCCCCACCCCCAAGATCCCAATTTTTGCATGGCAATCTAGTCTACTTCCAATATCCAGGAGGCTCAAATGAGGAGCTGAAGGAGGCAGAACCTGAGCAAGGAAGTCAGGATTGTGAGGAGTGCGCCCACCTACTGAGACTGCAGGGCTGATCTAATGGGAGCTCACCAAGGCCAGCGTGACCTGGACTGAAAAACATGCGATCAAACCGGATTCTCTTAAGGTGTCGGACAATGAAGGCTGACTGAGAAGCCAAGAACAATGGCACTGGATTTTGATCCAACCGCATGTACTGGCTTTTGGGGAGCCTAGTCTGTTTAGATGTGCACCTTCCTAGACCCAGATGGAGTGGGTTGGACCTTAGACTTCCGGCAGGGCTGGGAACCCTGACTGCTCCTTGGACTGGCAAGGGAGGGGGAGGGGAGTTAAGGGGGGGGAATAGGAGGTGGGGAGGAGGTGGAAAATTTTAATAATAAAATAAGTAAATAAATAAGAAAGAAAAATAAATTGTGGATGATGTCATTATTTGTTTATAAAATACTTTAGGTCTTGACAACTAAAATGCATGTTGATTGCGATCATATTCACAAAGTCATAGCAGACTGTATGTTTTCCATCTCTTTTCTCAATTATGAGAGAAATTGAGCACCATCTTCATTTTTGAAGTGGGCAGCCCAGCCCAGTTTCAGTTTAAGTGAAGCATGAAAGAAATCATGGCTTGAACTAGAGATGCATCTTTGTTTGCTATCTCATACAAAGAGGAAAACTGATCATGATCACTTAGGATAGGATGGGCAGGTGCAAAGATCAGCTGAATGAATCACTCAGGTGCATAGGTAAGCTGAAGGGACACAGGGAACAGCATGAAGTAGCTTGAACTCCTGAGAACTTAGAAACACTGTTCTGCCAAGAGTTCTAGAAAGCCACCCCACTTGTTAAACTTTCCTCATCTCCATCTTTCACAAGGAAATGCAAAAGCCTCGTCAAGTTTCCGAATAGTAGCCTTTAACTACACATTTTGACATGCATATGTGGCCTTCATCTTCCTCACACATTTCTTAGCCTCTGGGATGGTACAAATAAACAAGAATTTCTTTCAAACATCCAAAAATACTCACTTGCTGAGATATATAGAGGTATGTGACTAGTCCTATTAGGACAGATGTTCAATAAGGTCCTCTAAACTCCATAGTATACATGAACTTGTCATTACAGACATAATTAGGGGAAGTTTCTTATTTTGTTCCTATAAAATGAATGGGACTGTGTAATTGTGACATCCTTGCTGGTAACTGAAATACTAGTGACATATTTGATAAAAGATCAGGGTCCTTGCTGACATCACCAATGCAAAAAGTCAAGATCAGAGCAAACTTACAGTTTTCATTTTGTGTTCTATATAAGGCAACAGTGTTTATTATGGTATGATCTATATATGATATTTGTAGTAAAAAGAAGGATTGGAAAATACTGGATAGTTTTCCCAACCTCCCTCAATAATTGAAACAAATGCCCTGTGTTGTGAGGTTGGAATGACATCAGTTGCTGGAAGTTTGAAAAAGCTTTAAAAGTTCATGAAAATAAATCTCCCATAAATAAGATGAGCCATTTGGAGCTTTCACAGAAAGGGCTGCCCTTCTCTGGTTTTTCGTGCTTGCATAGAAGATGAATAAAGGTTACAGGCTTTGATGAAACAGAAAACCTTATCATATATTCAGTTTGAAATTATTGAGCAAGATTAAATGTACATGTGATGCATTAGCCAAGATTCTGGTAACTTCTAAAAAACAAACTGAACTGGGTAAAGGCATTCAAGGAATGACTGTTGAGAGCACAGTAGTCTTCTGGGGCAACCTTTGGCTCCTGTACTAATAATTCCTTCATATTTAGTGGACAATATAGTTAACATATTCCCTCCTGTCTATAAACACCATCTTGTATTTTTTCTTCTTTATCGATTATTGGCAAAAACATTCTTTAAATATTTAATTTTTAATAAATTTAAATACCAGAATACAGTGGGTAAATAAATTCATCTCTGTGTATGGACATTAGGAATATTCATATAGACCATAAAAAGGGAATGGATTTCTAGGTTTTCAATAACATTTGTCTTTAGTTGCCACTGGTCTCGAATGTACAATGATATACCTACACCATTTATAAATGCAGAAATTAAGGATAATTATATCAGGTATATCTGAACAACATATATTTTCTTGTAGAGAGCAACTTTTGTCTACATTTGAGATGAGAACTTATGGAAATGAAACTCTAATGTCTGCACACTGAACATCAAAATATGTCAATGATTTGAGCTCTTGGTGTGGCATAGTGATCTAAAGTGCTATATTCGAAAAGAGCTATCAACGATACACAAAATCAAAAGTGCACATGCCCAAATTGGTAAAAGACAAAGCTATAATTAGTAAAATCATTGAAGAGAAAAATAAGATGTAAATGAGATAGTGTGGATAGTGAGTAAACAGTTTAGACCTAAAGAGAAGAGACACGTGCTTCTTAAATAATAGCAAAAAGCTAGTAGATCCCTATTCTCAAATGTTTTCAAGTATCATATGCTGCAGCTGTCACTCAGGCAAGTGCTAGGAAAGTTAGCAGTCACCACCTTTAGTGACAATTCCTCTTACAAAGAATGCAAAGATATCATTTATACTACAAATATTCTTTCTTTAGTTTAAAGAGACAGTGAAGAACTGTACTGTGGAAATAAAGGCCTATGGTTGTACATAAGTGAAGTATGGAGAAAAAGAATCATATAAGAATTTAACAGTGGGCAAGTCTCCTGTTTTCATTCTTTATGCAGCATTAGAAGACACAGTGTGACCACATGCAGAACATCTGAGAGAGTAACTAAATATCTATGTAAAAACTCTTTGGACCTAGGGGGTGCCACACATATTAGTTGCTTTGAGACATGCATCTGAAGCCGCATCGTCCATCACAGTATCTAATCAACATAAGTTTAGTTGCACCAATTTAGTCATGATATTTATTGACTAGTATGGGGTTTTCTTTTGATAAGATATCACTGGCCTACTCAAGTTGTGGAAACAGTCAAAAGGAGAGATATACATGGTGAACAAAGTTAAGTTGTACAATCCCCTTTTCCCTCAGCTTCCAGTCTTGTAAGTAGAAGAGTAACTAGGAAAATAATTTTACACCCCTGGACAAACTAAAAGTAAAAAAAAAAAATAAACAGCAATGGCTCTTAAAGAACATGGGCTGGTTCTTAGGTGTGGCAAACTGAAATAACAGAACAAAAGACTCTAAACATTGTTCTTGATTCTCATTTCTGACCACCTATCAAATATTCATGTTGACATTTACATTGAAATTCAAAGAAACTACTTTATATTCAGAATGTCGTTAAAATAATCTTTCTCCACAGGCTGCTGCAATGTTGTAAGGAGGAAGACACAACCTGTCACCAAATCTTCGTCCTTGTCTTTATTCTCATTCATTCTCCAAAAGCACCTGGGTTGAGTGAACCTGGACACAAGAAGTGGAATGTTCAGGAAAAAGAAGAGGAAAATCAAAGCGAACATCTTTGTCCTCCTTGAAGCCTGGGCAATGTGTGTTGTGAAGTGCTCTTCAGATCAGCACATTATATGGGTACCCAGATATTCCCACCTGCTTTTATTTCTGTAGCCAAAGGAGAGGCTATTTGTGTATTCATGATTCTTTTATTTCCCAGTTGATTCCTCAGCTCTGGAGGAATCTTGGACACTTTCTTCCCTGGGGGTTGTGCACCTGATATGCATGTAATCACAATTTGGTTCAGTAATATATATGGGGAGAATTCTTGTAGTTTCATGACATAATTTATTTTTGTGGAAATTATGGTTCCATGGGGGATGTCATTTTGAGAAAAATTTGCCTCCAGGAGAGCCAGAACAAACTTTTTATGTTAATGCCTTTAGAAATGATGTCAGTGGATTTTGTTAGATGATCCACATTGAGACATTCATCAAAGTTTCCGGAAGGACACACAAAGTCAAAATTCTTAGTTGCACATTGGGAATTCTTTCACAAAATCTGTGTCAAGGAACAACAGTTCTATAGTTAGAGAAATTGAGTTTCCCACAACTTGCACAGTGTAGTTTATTCTACATGACTGACAGTAACAGATTATCTAACCAAATACTGTGCTTGTCTTGAGAACAATAATCAGCCTCAATTCTATTTTTTTTCTGAATCCTGCTGTTCTATCATTATACAAATCACCACAGAATCAGTTACATTTATAGCATTACAAAATGTTTTTGAATATTCGACAATATCCCTTGAGATTCTGTGTCCAACATTTCAAACACTCAATAATATCTCTCACTCCTCCTCCAAACACAAATATTAAATAGAAGATAAGGCAAATGTTTTATGTCTAAAATATAATCTCTCTCATAATCTCCCTCCATGAGCCTAAGTTCTCATAGAACAATTAGTCCTCTGACCAAATTCTTCTGCCTTATCTGTGATTTCCTACAGTGTTTACTCATTTTAGATTCTTTGTAGTCATTTTGAATATGTTTTGTTGAGAATCTTCAAAAGCAATAAATACCGTGAAGTTACCATGGGCTCAATGCATATTTTTTTTCTTTTTTTTTGACTGAATTTAAGCAAGCTTTTATTTAAAATTTACATATTGACCAAGATGGAATTTGCTCAGGACCAACCATCTGGAAACATTCCAGGTTAGTTACTCATTAATTCTTCTTATACCATTTTCCAACTCATGCCTTTTTGCTTGCCTTCTTGAACCTGCATTGCCACTGTGAGGGTTCATTGATGAGTGTGAGCAGATGAGTCTCTTTAAGTGAATGTATACGGACTGCAGTAAAAGCAGAACACAAATAGGGCATGAAGCACAAAATATGAGCTTATTTCTACATTGACCAAAAGTCAGAAAGTTGGAACACACCTCTATTCCTTCAAGGTACTGTGTTTTTACCTAAAACAAATGTCCCACCTAGATTTAGGTCAAAGAGTTCTGCTTTCTCAATGTTATTGTCAACAGGTGTGGCTAATAACCAGACCTTGTATTTCAGGAATAGAGAAGTTGACATGTTTCTACCTCAAACAAAAGTGTAAGTGATTCAACTAAGGATCCATTTCTTTTAAGGAGGGCAACATTGGATTACACTCAGGGAGTAGTTTGCCTACAGGATGCTTTGATCTAAGGTGTGAGCATGACTTGTTTTGTTCTATCAACAGAATGTTTAACTATGGATGTAGCCAACAAACTTCAACTGGTCTATTCATTTTCTTGTATCATGCTAATGTAGGTTTTAAAAAAAATCTTACTCCTACTTTTTTGGGCCAGGAGTATTTCAAGCAATTGGAAATTATACATGGGCAATTTCAGTATTTATTGGAACTCCACCCAATCTATGTTTTATTATTTTAAAATACATATTTGTATTAAGACTTTCTCTTGCTTGGTTGTAAGATTTACTTAGCATTTGATGAGGGCCAAATAGGGACTAGTGTTCTCCTTTTGAACTTAGTAAAATTAAAGATCAACATGTAAAAAAGCATGACCTATGTTTTTGTAATGAGCTGTCCTGGGGGGCTAAGATGTGACAGAGAAGTATATGACAGGAAGAGTATCTCATAGGAAGAGTCTTATTTATATATTTATTTATTTATTTTACATCCAAACTACAGTTCCGTTTCCCTCCTCTTTTCTCAGTCCTCCCCGACCTCCCATCTGCCTCTAACACCAATCTCCTCCTCTGTTTCTGTTCAGAAAAAAATCACCCCCTCCCAGGATATCATTGTGACATGGGATTCCAATTTGTAGTAAGAATAATCACCTTGCATTGTATTAAGGATGGTCAAGGTGATGCAGTATGAGGAGAGTAACATCCCAAAACCCTGCAAAGAAGTTTGGACAGCCCCCTTTCAGAAAATTGAATATTGTTCTAACTCAAGACCTCAGAAATTTCACCATTCAAAAGTGCAAATGAAATTTTACATCAGTAAAGGTTTAGTATTGTATCAGTTTTGTTTTATGTGTAATTATGACTATTATTTTAATTAATAGATAACATAAAAGATTCCACATATCATACTCACATATGTGTTGTATGACCTTCCTCAATATTTACCCCTTGTCACCCATGTATTGTTGATCATCTTACTACCAAAGCTATTCCTCAATTTATAAAGCTTCCTTCTCACTTAATGTTGTTTGTGTACTTGTTCAGTTTATCATACAACTGTGATATTTTTTTCATACTGGCATTACAGGGTATCCCAACCAAATTCTTTCAGGCATTCACATCTCAAATAATACCTCTCCTACTTTATTTGAGTTAACAAACAACAACAACAACAATATATATATGTATATATATATTTATATATAGACATATAGACAGACAGACACACACACACACAAACACACACTCTCACTGTTACATTTTGAGTTTGTGAAAAATCTGTATTTCTGGAGTCTGTTCAGGTTGCATAATGACTTAATTCATGTTAATGACATCATTGAATTCTTCCAGGTTGCGGAGAAGCCCATTGTGTGCAAATAAATCCTTTGAGGCTTTAATCTTACTTCCAAAATGTGTAAGAGAAGTATGAATCCATCAATCTTATCTGTTTAATTTCATCATTGATTTCAATAGTTAATGAATTGTATGGTGCCTATCTATTCATTTATTTTTCTTTTTTGTATCAAGAATATTTTTATACAATGTTTTCTCCCTTTACATAGCTATTTTCATTACAACTCCCTTTAATCCTTCTAATCCACCCTTCCCAGCTGGGTCCCCATCTAATATCCAGAAAGGGTTAAGGCTTCCCAAGGTGAGTCAATAAAAGTGCATAAGTGTTCCTATGTTGTTCCCTCACAATCAGTCCAGAGTCAGTGAACTCTCAATAGCTTAGGTCATCTCTTTTTGTGGGTATCAACATCATGGACCATACCCCTTTGCTCTATCATCACTCCTCCCTCTCATAGGTTGGTCTTCAAAAGCTAGGCCCAGTGCTTTATTGTAGATCTCTGTATCTGCTTCTATTGGTTGTTGGATGAAGGTTCTATGATGACAATAGTGGAAGTCACCAATCTGATTAAAGAGGAAGGCACTATTGTTTAGAACCTTAACTGGGATTATCTTTGTTAATTCTTGAGAATTTTCCTGGTGCCTTGTTTCTCCCTAGCTCTTTGCTGGCTCCCTCAATCAAGGTATCACTTTTCTTGTTCTCCCTCACTACGGTTTCCCCTTCTTTAGCATCCTGTTCCCTCATGTTTCCTCTTCCCTCTCTTTCTCTCTTCCCCACCCTTTGAACCCTTCTTCCATATTTCCAAGATTTTCAGAAGATCTTGTCTGTTTTCTAATCCCAGGAGGATCCATATATGTCTCTTAGGGTTCTCCTTGCTACCTAGCTTCTCTGGGATCATGGGCTATAGACTTGTTATTCTTTGATGTTACATCTAATATTCACTCACATGTGAGTATATACCATGGTTATCTATCTGGGTCTAGGTTAAGTCACTCAGAATGTTTGTTTTCTAATTCTATCTATTTGAATGCAAATTTCAAGATTTCATCTTTTAGTGATGAGTAATACTCCTTGTAAATACACCATATTTTTAAAATCTATTCTTCAGTTTGGGAGCACCTAGGTGGTTTGCAGGTTCTGGGTATTACAAATAATGCTGCTATGAACACAGTTGAGCAAATGTTCTTGTGGTATGAGTATGCATCTTTTGGGTATATTTCCAAGTGTGATATTGCTGAGTCTTGAGGAAGACTGATTCCCAGATTTTCCCAAACCACAACAATGTTTTCCAAAGTCGTTATCCAAGATTGTACTCCCACAGGTAATGTTGGAGTATTCCCCTTACTCTGAATCCTCTCCAATATAAGCTCTCTTTGGTGTTTTTGATCTTAGTCATTCTGACTTGTATAAGATGTTATCTCAGAGTCATTTTGTTTTGCATTTTCTTGACGGCTGAAGATACTGAGCAATTCCTTTATTGTGCTTTGGCTATTTGCAACTCTTCTGTTGATTATTCTCTCTTTAAATCTCTACCCCATTTTATTTGATTATTTTATAATTTGATGTCTAGTTTATTAAATTTTTAAATATATTTTGGAGATCAGTCCTCTCCAATATGGATCTGGTAAAGATATTTTCCCATTCAATACACTACCATTTTGTCTTAGTGATTGTGTCTTGCTGATAGTTTCAGCCAGTCCTATTTATTAACTGGTGCTTTCATGTCTATGCTACTGAGGTTATATTTAGGAAGTGGTCTCCTGTGCCCATAAGTTCATGGATATGTCTCACTGTAGGCTGTGTGCCTAGAGATGGGGCATTGTACATGGCTCTCAGAGGAGCAGTGCAGTTCTGCCATGCTTTACTGGGTGACACAAGTAGTCAGTACTATATTCCCCTAGCAATGTCACCTCTTAAGTTTTTCAGAAGGGTTTATCATTTTGAGAAGCACTCCTTGACAGTAAAGATTTACAGATACACAAGTGATGTAGGTGTGTCTGTTGATTTCATTTGTTAATAAAGAAACTGCCTTGGCCAGCCCTTAGGTGGGTGGAGTAGATAGAACAGGAAGAAGGAAGTGAGGTAGATGGCTCAGACAATTGCCCCGCCTCTCCTAGGTGAGGCAGACTGCCATGCCTCTCCTCAGAGAGAAGTGAGATGCGATGAAGCCAGCCACCAGGTCAGATATGCTGAATCTTTCCCGGTAAGACACCATTCGTGGTGTTACAAAGATTATTAGATATGGGTTAGTCAAGATATGAGTAAGAGGCTGAAAATAATGGGCCAGGCAGTGTTTAAAAGAATACAGTTTGTGTGATGTTATTTCAGGTTTTTAAGCTAGCCGGTGGCCGAGAGCAGGGCGGTGGGAAACCGCCCGCAGCCCCTCACTACACACAAGAGGACAGAATCAGACATAAAAGACCTCTAAATGACTTATAGGGTTGGATAAATGTAAATAGGCATGTGAAAAAGAAGAAAAAGAGTACAGAGAGTTATAAAAAGAAGTATTTTTTTTTTAAAAGATAAGGTCTTTAAAGAGATAGTGTACAGACAGTCATAGATTAAAGGAGTAAATATAATAAAATAAATATTAAGAAGTAATAGAGTAAAAATAAACCATGTAAATATGGGCTATACGGAGAAAGTCTAGATTATATATATATATACATATATATATGTATATATATATATATATAAAATTTTGTTTTCTTTAAAATTTTTGACTGAAGGAGCTAAGCACAAATAGATATTTTATTGTACATGGTGCTAAGCAAAACCAATGTAAAGATATCTTGACTTTATAAGGATATGATGCTTTGGAAAAGAGGCTCTTCTTTTGTTTCCACATAGGATAAGAACCTGTGGATTTCTTTTTTTTTCTTCTCATTTTTTTTATTAAAGATTTCCATCTCCTCCCCTCCTCCTCCCCCTTCCCACCCATACCCCCCCCTCCACCCATCTCCAAGACAAAGAGCCATCAGGGTTTCCTTCACTATGTTAAGTCCAAGGTCCTCCCAGCTCCCCCTAAGTGAACCTGTGGATTTCTTACAGACAAATACGGTTTCATACACCACGACCCCCTGAAAAGTCACCATGAAAATTACTTTGCTTAACTGATGACTGAGAAAACATAGCACAAAGGATACACCATGGAAGACCTGATTAAAAGCACACCCAATCATCAGGAGCAGTATGGAGAAAACTATGCCCATATTCTCAAATATTATCTATAAATGTATATGAATAATTTGCATTGGTATGTATCTTGATTTATTGATACAATTTTTAAAAAAAATATTATTATTATTATTACAAATTTTCACCTCCTCTCCTCCCACTTCCCTCCCCCTCCTCTCATTCCCCCTCTCCCTCCCCCTCCACTCCAAAGAGCAGTCAGGGTTCTTTGCCCAGTAGGAAGTCCAAGGTCCTCTCCCTTCCACAAGGTCTAGGAAGGTGAGCATCCAAACAGACTAGGCTCCCACAAAGCCAGTATATGCAGTAGAATCAAAACCCACTGCCATTGTCCTTCACTTCTCAGTCATCCCTCATTGTCAGTCACATTCAGAGAGTCCGGTTTGATCACATGCTCCATCAGTCCCAGTTCAGATGGCCTTGGTGAGCTCCCACTAGATCAGCCCCACCGTCTCAGTGGGTAGGTGCATGCCTCGCGGTCCTGACTTCCTTGCTCATGTTCTCTCTCCTTGTGCTCCTCATTTGGACCTTGGGAGCTCAGTCCAGTGCTCCAATGTGGGTCTCTGACTCTATCTCCATCCATCGCCAGATGAAGGTTCTATGATGATATGCAAGATATTCATCAGTGTGGCTATAGGATAGGGCCAGTTCAGGCACCCTCTCCTCAGCTGCTCAAGGAACAAGTTGGGGACATCTTGGATACCTGGGAACCCCTCTAGCATCCAGTCTCTTTCCCACCCTAAAATGGCTCTCTTAATTAAGATATATACTTCCCTGTTCCCATATCCACTTTTCCTCCATCCCAACCATCCCTTTCCCCCAAGCTCTTCCCATCCTCCCCTTCTCCCTTCTCTCTCCCCATCTCCCCTTACCATTACCCCACACCCACCCCCAAGCTCTCAATTTTTGCCTGGCAATCTTGTCTACTTCTAATATCCAGGAGGATAACTACGTTTTTCTTTGGGCTCACCTTCCTATTTAGCTTCTCTAGGATCATGAATTATAGGCTCAATGTCCTTTATTTATTGGTAGAATCCACTAATGAGTGAGTACATACTATATTTATTGATACAAATTAAAGGCCAATTTTGTTATATGTATATTTCTGCTCTTGATTAAGGTATTAGGTGTGTGTAGCTCATTTAAAAATGTAACGTACAATTTAAAAATATAGGTTAATAGATTATTATCTATAATAGTCAATCTTGTTGTCATGTTAGTTAGGTTTTCTAGATCTATAGAGATAAATTTCAGTTAGATAAGTATTCTTCAAATCTTTAGAGAACTTTAGAATATGGCATTTAAATGTTTTAATAACTTAGGACTTTTCATGACATGAGACACGTTTGTTCCTGGCAGTACCAATCTACTTCAAGAGGAAGATGGGCATTGAAGAGGCTCCTTATAAAGTCTGTTAGCCATTTGTACAAGAAATTGATTTTGCCTTGACTGCAAACTGGACATGCAGAACCCACAGAGAAATGACTGCTGAACTTGCCTAAAATGAGATAATCCTTCATGGTTCCTGCTTCATGAAAGAGTCTGCTAGACATTCTGTAGGACACATAAAAATATGACTGAAAAACTGCCGATATAGGCAGAACTGTCTTTGAAATTTACTGATTAATGGAAAAATCTGCTGGATACTATGGGACTGTAGGCTGAAGATGGATGCCCCAACTGTAAGGAAGAACTTTGGGAGACTGTCCAGGAAGTGAGATGTCTCTGTCAATTCTAGAATTTTGAAAGATGCTTACTAATGAACATAGATGTAAAAATACTCAGTAAAATACTTGCAAACCAAATCCATGAGCCCATGAAAAAAATCATCTCCATAATCAAGTTGGATTCATCCAAGGGATGCAGGTATTGTTCAACATTAAAAAAAATCTATAGCATAATCTACAATATAAACAAACTAAAAGAATAAAAACCAAATCATCATCTCATTAGATGTTAAAAAAATATTCAACATAATTGAACATCCCTTAAGGACAAAGGTTTTGGAGAGATAAGGGATAAATGAAAATATATAAACATTAAAAAACAAAATAGAGAGTTTCTTTGCTTCAATAGCCTGCTTGCAGTAACGTAGGCCCTTTCCGAACTCCCTGGCCAGCAAAGACACCGGATCTTAGTACCAGAAGACACATCTGGGAGGTGAGTGACTTCCTGACCCCACGGCAGGAACCTGGGAGACAGAGCACAGCCACTCCCTGACCCCCTACACTTCCTAGTCTTCCAGCTGTGGCTAGTCTCTCTGGCTACTGCCTCTCTCTTCCTTCCCCACATAGCTTACACCCAGAAAAACCGTCCCTTCTTCCTCCCCTCTTCGGGTTCATAACATCTCCAGCTCAGCCCAAGCAGGGCACTGGGACCCTGTAGGGAATGCAACCAGAGGGCGGGAGTTTCTTTGTTTCAATAGTCTGCCTGCAGCAAGGTAGGCCCTTTGTCTGTGAGCTCCTTGGCAAGCAAGGACACCTGATCCTGTATAAGAAGATCCATAGAGGAGCATTTGGAAGAAGAGATGGGCAGGCATCAATGCAAGAATTCCTCCAACAATCTGAAAAACAACATGAAATCACCAGAACCCAGCAATCTTACCTCAGGAGGATTTGAACATCTCAATCAAGAAAAAGTAGAAAAAATTGACCTTATGAAAGGGATCGAGGCCCTTAAACAGGAGCTGAAAAACTCCCTTAAAGAAATGGATGAGAAGAATAACAAAAAGTTTGAAGAACTGAGTAAATCCGTAAATGATATCCTAGGAAACCAAGGAAAAACAAACAAACAGATAATGGAAACAGTTCAAGACTTGAAAACAGAAATGGAGGCAAGGAAGAAAACACAAATCGAGGGCCGGCTGGATATGGAAAATGTAGGTAAACGAATAGAGACTACAGAAACAAGCATAACCAACAGAATACAAGAGATAGAAGAAAGAATCTCAGATTCTGAAGATACCATAGAGAAAATAAATGCACTGATTAAAGAAAACAGCAAATCCAACAAATTCTCATCACAAAACATTCAGGAAATCTGGGACACAATAAAAAGACCAAACCTAAGAAGAATAGGGGTAGAAGAAGAAGATGTACAGCTCAATGGCCCAGAAAATATGTTTAATAAAATTATAGAAGGAAACTTTCCCAATCTAAAGAAAGATATTCCTATGAAGGTTCAAGAAGCATACAGAACACTGAATAGACTGGATAAAAAAAAAAAAACATCCCCCACCATATAATAATCAAAACACAAAACATACAGAATAAAGAAAGAATATTAAGAGCTGCAAAGGAAAAAGGTCAAGTAACTTATAAAGGTAAACCTATCAGACTTACACCTGACTTCTTTATGGAAACCATGAAAGCCAGAAGGTCCTGGATAGATGTTTTGCAGAAACTAAGAGACAATGGATGCAAGCCCAGACTACTATACCCAGCCAAGCTTTTGTTCACTATTAAGGAGAAAACAAAATTTTCCAATATAAAAACAAATTTAAACAATATGTAGCCACAAATCCAGACTTACAGAAGGTAATAGAAGGAAAATCACAAACCAAGGAGTCCAACAATGCCCACAATAACTCAGACATCTAGCGACCTTTCACCAGCACAACTCAAAGAAGGATAACACACAAACTCTACTACCAGAAAAAAAAAATGACAGGAGTTAACAACCACTGGTCATTAATATCACTTAATATCAATGGACTAAATTCACCTATAAAAAGGCACAGGCTAAGAGATTGAATACGAAAACAGGATCCAACATTCTGCTGTTTACAAGAAACACACCTCGATTAGTCTGCCTGTAGCAAGGTAGGCCCTTTGTCAGCGAGCTGCTTGGCCTGCAAGGAGACCTGACAGTCTGCCAGAGGATCCATCATTCATTGGGGTGAGTGAATTGAATTCATTGGGGGGAATTGAACTTCTAAAAGAAGACCCAAAGGGGATTATTCAGAGGAACAAATGGGCAGGCGCCAATGCAAGAATTCCTCCAACAATTTGAAAAACAACATTAAAGCACCAGAACCCAGCGAACTTATAACAGGAGGACTTGAACACACTAATCAAGAAGAAGTAGAAAAAATTGACTTTATGAAAGTAATAGAGTCCATTAAACAGGAGGTGAAAAACTCCCTTAAGGAAATGGACAAGAAGAATAACAAAAAGTTTGAAGAACTGAGTAAATCCGTAAATGATATCCTAGGAAACCAAGGAAAAACAATCAAACAGATAATGGAAACAGTGCAAGACTTGAAAACTGAAATGGAGGCAAGGAAGAAAACACAACCCGAGGGCCAGCCGGATATGGAAAATCTATGTAAACGAACAGAGACTACAGAAACAAGCATAACCAACAGAATACAAGAGATAGAAGAAAGAATCTCAGATTCTGAAGATACCATAGAGAAAATAAATGCACTGATCAAAGAAAACAGCAAATCCAACAAATTCTCATCACAAAACATTCAGGAAATCTGGGACACAACAAAAAGACCAAACCTAACAATAATAGACGTAGAAGAAGGAGAAGAATTACAGCTCAATGGCCCAGAAAATATATTTAATAAAATTATAGATGAAAACTTCCCAAGCCTAAAGAAAGATATTCCTATTAAGGTTCAAGAAGCTTACAGAACACCAAATAGACTGGATCAAAAAAACCATCTCCTCGCCATATTATAATCAAAACACAAAACATACAGAATAAAGAAAGAATATTAAGAGCTGCAAAGGAAAAAGGTCAAGTAACATATAAAGGTAAACCTATCAGACTAACACCTGACTTCTCTATGGATACCATAAAAGCCAGAAGGTCCTGGATATATGTTTTGCAGAAACTAAGAGACCATGGATGCAAGCCCAGATTACTATACCCAGCCAAGCTTTCATTCACTATAAACGGAGAAAACAAAATATTCCAGGATAAAAACAAATTTAAACAATATGTAGCCACAAATCCAGCCTACAGAAAGTAATAGAAGGAAATTCCCAAACAAAGGAGTCCAGCATTGCCCAAAATAACTCAGACATCTAGTGACCCTTCACCAGCACATCTCAAAGAAAGGAAACACACAATCTCTACTACCAAATAAAAAATGACAACCGGAGTTAACATCCACTGATCATTAATATCACTTAATATCAATGGGCTCAATTCACCTATAAAAAGGCACAGGCTAAGAGAATGGATACGAAAACAGATTCCAACATTCTGCTGTTTACAAGAAACACACCTCAACCACAAAGACAGACATCTACTCAGAGTAAAGGGTTGGGAAAAGGTTTATCAAGCAAATGGACCTAAGAAACAAGCGGGTGTGGCCATACTAATGTCTAACAAAGTTGACTTCAAACTAAAATCAATCAGAAGAGATGGAAAGGGACATTTTATACTCATTACAGGAAAAATCTATAAGAATGAAGTCTCAATCCTGAATATCTATGCCCCTAATACAAAAGCACCGACTTATATAAAAGAAACATTACTAGAACTCAAGACAGCCATCAAACCAAACACACTGATAGTGGGAGAATTCAACACTCCTCTTTCACCAATGGACAGGTCAATTCGACAGAAACCTAACAGAGAATTAAGAGACTTAATAGAGGTAATGAACCAAATGGACTTAACAGACATCTATAGACCATTCCACCCAAACAGGAAAGAATATACCTTCTTCTTTGCGGCTCATGGAACCTGTTCGAAAATTGACCACATACTCGGTAACAAAGCAAACTTCCACAGTTACAAAAACATATTAGTAACCACCTGCATCTTATCAGATCACCATGGATTAAAATTAGAATTCAACAACAATGCTACCCCCAGAAAGCCTACAAACTCATGGAAACTGAACAGTCAACTACTGAACCACACCTGGGTCAAGGAAGAAATAAAGAAAGAAATTAAAGTCTTTCTTGAATTTAATGAAAATAAAGACACAACATACTCAAACTTATGGGACACTATGAAAGCAGTGCTAAGAGGAAAATTCATAGCACTAAGTGCCCACTTAAAAAAAAAAAAACGGAGAAAGCACACATTGGAGACTTAACAGCACACCTGAAAGCTTTAGAAAAGAAAGAAGCAAACTCACATAGGAGGAGTAGAAGACTGGAAATTATCAAACTGAGGGCAGAAATCAACAAAATAGAAACACAGAAAACAATCCAAAGAATCAATGAAACAAAAAGCTGGTTCTTGGAGAAAATCAACAAGATTGACAAACCCCTTGCCAAACTAATCAAATGGCAGAGAGAGAACACACAAATTAATAAGATCAGAAATGAAAAAGGGGACATAACCACAGAATAGAGGAAATACAGAGAATCATTCGATCTTACTACAAAAGCCTGTATGCCACAAAATTGGAAAATGTAAAAGAAATGGACACTTTTTTAGATAAGTACCATATACCAAAGTTAAACCGGGACCAGGTAAATGCTCTAAATAGTCCTGTTAGTCGCGAAGAATTAGAAACTGTTATCAGAAACCTCCCTACCAAAAAGAGCCCAGGACCTGATGGGTTCAATGCAGAATTCTACCAGAACTTCCAAGAAGAGCTAATATCTATACTCCTTAAGGTATTTCATATACAGAAACAGAACAGTCATTGCCAAATTCCTTTTATGAAGCTACAGTTACCCTGATACCTAAACCACACAAAGACTCAACCAAGAAAGAGAATTACAGGCCAATCTCACTTATGAACATCGATGCAAAAATTCTCAATAAAATACTGGCAAACAGAATCCAAGAACACATTAGAAAAATTATCCACTATGATCAAGTAGGCTTCATCCCAGAGATGCAGGGCTGGTTCAACATACAAAAATCTGTCAATGTAATCCATTATATAAATAAACTGAAGGATAAAAACCATATGATCATCTCATTAGATGCAGAAAAAGCATTTGACAAAATTCAGCACCCCTTTATGATAAAGGTCTTGGAGAGATTAGAGTTACAGGGGTCATTCCTAAATATAATAAAGGCTATTTACAGCAAGCCGACAGCTAACATCAAATTAAATGGAGAGAAACTCAAGGCCATCCCACTAAATTCAGGAACGTGACAAGGCTGTCCACTTTCTCTTTATCTCTTCAATATAGTGCTTGAAGTTCTAGCAATAGCAATAAGACAAAACAAGGGGATCAAGGGGATTTGAATTGGAAAGGAAGAAGTTAAACTTTCGTTATTTGCTGATGATATGATAGTGTACATAAGTGACTCCAAAAACTCCACCAAAGAACTCCTACAGCTGATAAACTCCTTTAGTATCGTGGCAGGATACAAGATCAACTCCAAAAAAATCAGTCGCCCTCCTATATACAAAGGATAAGGAAGCAGAGAGGGAAATCAGAGAAGTATCATCTTTCACGATAGCCACAAATAGCATAAAATATCTTGGGGTAACTCTAACCAAGGAAGTGAAAGATCTATTTGACAAGAACTTTAAGTCTTTGAAGAAAGAAATTGAAGAGGATACCAGAAAATGGAAGGATCTCCCTTGCTCTTGGATTGGGAGGATCAACATAGTAAAAATGGCAATACTACCAAAGGCAATCTATAGATTTAATGCAATCCCCTTAAAGATCCCATCAAAATTCTTTACAGATCTTGAGAGGACAATAATCAACGTTATGTGGAAGAACAAGAAACCCAGGATAGCCAAAACAATCTTATACAATAAAGGAACTTCTGGAGGCATTACCATCCCTGACTTCAAACTCTATTACAGAGCTACAGTATTGAAAACAGCTTGATATTGGCATAAAAATAGAGAAGTCGTCCAATGGAATCGAATAGAAGACCCAGATCTTAACCCACAAATCTATGAACACCTGATTTTTGATAAAGGAACTAAAAGCACACAATGGAAGAAAGAGGGCATCTTCAACAAATGGTGCTGGCATAACTGGATGTCAACCTGTAGAAGAATGAAAGTAGATCCGTGTCTATCACCATGCACAAAACTCAAGTCCAAATGGATTAAAGACCTCAATATCAATCTGAACACACTGAACCTGTTAGAGGAGAAAGTGGGAAGTACTCTACAACATTTGGGCACAGGAGACTGCTTCCTACGTATAGTCCCAGCAGCACAGACATTAAGGGCAACATTGAATAAATGGGACCTCCTGAAGCTGAGCAGCTTCTGTAAAGCAAAGGACACTGTCACTAAGACAAAAAGGCAGCCTACTGACTGGGAAAAGATCTTCACCAACCCCGCAACAGACAAAGGTCTGATCTCCAAAATATATAAGGAACTCAAGAGACTAGACTTTAAAATGCTATTTAACCCAATTAAAAAATGGAGCACTGAACTGAACAGAGAATTCTCAACAGAAGTTTGAATGACCAAAAGACACTTAAGGGCATGCTCAACCTCCTTAGCAATCAGAGAAATGCAAATCAAAACAACTTTGAGATACCATCTTACACCTGTCAGATTGGCTAAAATCAAAAACACCAATGATAGCCTTTGCTGGAGAGGATGTGGAGTAAGGGGTACACTCATCCATTGCTGGTGGGATTGCAAACTTGTGCAACCGCTTTGTTCAATTATGTTCATAGCAGCATTATTTGTAATAGCCAGAACCTGGAAACAACCTAGATGCCCTTCAGTGGAAGAATGGATGAAGAAACTGTGGAATATATACATATTAGAATACTACTCAACAGTAAAAAACAATGACATCTTGAATTTTGCCTGCAAATGGATGGAAATAGAAAACACTATGCTGAGTGAGGTAACCCAGACCCAAAAAGATGAACATGGGATGTACTCACTCATAATTGGTTTCTAGCCATAAATAAAGGGCATCGAGCCTATAATTCGTTTTCCTAGAGAAGATAAATAAGAAGGTGAACCCAAAGAAAAACATATAGTTATCCTCCTGGATATTGGAAGTAGTCAAGATTGCAGTGTGGAGGTTTCTCAGGAAATTTGGGATCAACGTACCCCAGGACCCAGCAATCCCACTATTGGGAATTTACCCAAGAGATGCCCTATCATATTACAAAAGCATTTGTTCAATTATGTTCATAGCAGCATTATTTGTAATAGCCAGAACCTGGAAACAACCTAGATGCCCTTCAGTGGAAGAATGGATGAAGAAACTGTGGAATATATACATATTAGAATACTACTCAACAGTAAAAAACAATGACATCTTGAATTTTGCCTGCAAATGGATGGAAATAGAAAACACTATGCTGAGTGAGGTAACCCAGACCCAAAAAGATGAACATGGGATGTACTCACTCATAATTGGTTTCTAGCCATAAATAAAGGGCATCGAGCCTATAATTCGTTTTCCTAGAGAAGATAAATAAGAAGGTGAACCCAAAGAAAAACATATAGTTATCCTCCTGGATATTGGAAGTAGTCAAGATTGCCAGGAAAAAATTGGGTACTTGGGGGCGGGGTGGGAGGGGAGTAAGGCGAGATAGGGAGAGAAATGTGTGAAGGGGAGGATTGGGAGAGCTTGACTGAATGGGATGGTTGGGATATAGGAAGGGTGGATATGGGAGCAGGGAAGTATATATCTTAATTACGGGAGCCATTTTAGGGTTGGCATGAGACTTGACTCTAGAGGAGATCCCAGGTATCCAGGGAGATGCCCCCAGCTAGTTCTTTGGGCAGCTGAGGAGCCGGAGCCGGAAAAGGCCAGATCCTATAATCATACTGATGAATATCTTGCATAACACCAAAGTACTTTCATCTGGTGATGGATGGAGGTAGAGACAGAGCCACACATTGGTGCACCGGACTGAGATCCCAAGGTCCAAATGAGAAGCAGAAGGAGGGAGAACATGAACAAGGAAGTCTGGACTGTGAGGGGTCCTCCCACCCACCGAGATGGTGGGGCTGATCTAATTGGAGCTCACCAAGGCCAGCTGGACTGGGACTGAAAAAGCATCGGACAAAACCGGACAGTGGGGTCTGCTGAGAAGCCAAGGACAATGACACTGGATTTGGATTCTACTATGCATACTGGGTTTGGGGGTGGTGGCCTGTTTGGATGCTTACCTTCCTGGACCTGGATGGAGGGGGGAGGAACTTGGACTTCCCACAGGGCAGAGAATCCTTGCTGCTCTTTGGACAGGAGAGGGAGGAGGAGTGGAGGGGGGAGGGGGGTAAATGTGAGGCGTGGAGGATGCGATAATTTTTTAATAAAAATTTAAAATTTAAAAAAATAGCAAAAAAATAAAAAACAAAATAGAGGAATCCAAGAGCTAAAATGAAATCAACTGGAAGAAAACTTAAAGCAATTCCACTAAAATCAGGAACAAGACTAGGCTTTCAATTCTCTATATCTATTCAACATAGTACTCAAATTTCTATCAAGAACAGTAAGACAACAAAAGATTAAAGGGATTCACAATTGAAAGGAAAAAGTCAAACTTTTACTATTTGCAAATAATATTGTAGTATGTGTAAGTGATGAAACAATCTCTACCATGGAACTCCTACAGCTGGTAAACACCTTCAATAATGTGCCAGGATACACAATCACCTCAAAAAATTAGTACCCCTTCTATATTCAAATGATAAAATGGCTGAGAAATAAATGAAAACAACATCACCATTTATAATACCCAAAAATAACATAAAATATGTTATGGTAAAACTAACCTAACAAATGAAAGATGTGTATGACAAGGACTTTAATTCTTTGAAGAAGAAATTTGTCAAAGATATAAGCAAATCAAAAGATTTCCCAAGCACTTGGATATGTAAGGACAAAACAGAAAAAATGGCAATCCTACCAAAAACAGTCAACAAATTCAATGCAATCCCCATCAAAATCCTAGCACAAATCTTCACAGATCTTGGAGAACAATATTCAACTTCATATGAGAAAGCAAAAACCCATAATAACCAAAACAGTCTTCTACAATAAAGGAACTTCTGGAGGCATTCTCATCCCTGACATCAAGCTTTATTATAGAGCTACCATAATAAAAACTGTTTGGTGTTGGCATAAAATCAGACAGGTAGACCAATGGAATTGAAGCAAAGATCCTGACATTATTGCACATACTTATGAACACCTGATTTTTGACAAAGAAGCTAAAATTATACAATGGAAAAAAGTGTTGGAAGAAGAGGGAGGCTACTTTTTGGTTCCAAGCTGCCCGCTTAGCTTAAACCTAAAATAATCACACAGAAACTTCATTAATTAAATCTTTGCTTGGCCTATTAGCTCTATCTTCTTATTGACTAACTCATATTAATTTAACCCATTCTATTTATAAGTATATCACCACCTGGCTGTATCTTATTGGTAAAGTTACTAGCTTTTATTTCTGGTAGCTCTGGGCCTTTTAGCTATCATCCTCATAAAGTTATATTTGAAATCATTTTCTTCTCTTATATTGGGTTATCATGATGAAGTCTTTCTGTAATACTGAGTTCTGGTGTTACCATGTTATTTTTTAGGTTTTTGGAGAAATTCTTGTATTGGTCTGAGCAATGTCTTTGTATGTTGTTCAATCCTGTCTGTATCTTTGGGAACTTTTCTGTTCTGCTCTGTACTATTGCTCTCTGTGTCTCAGGTAGCCACTGAGTTATCTTATTCCATTCTGTGCAATCACAGTTTGTGCTTCAAGGTTCCTCTGTTCATCCTCTTTGTGTAATAGCAGGCTGTGTTTCAGAGTTCCACTGAGATTGTGGTTGGGTGATAGGAAGGTTTGGGGGTATAGTGGGACTTGTAGCATTCATGGTCCGATGTATGGTTTGGGGTATTGGAGCAGCTTACCTGCAGGAACCTTGACTGCTGGCTGGCTAGAGAATCTGACACAAGTACAGGAGGAAAACTGATTTTCAATGAAAGATAGAAAGGAGTGGATAAGATAACATAATGGGGTTATGGAGAGGGGTATGGAAGAATAAAGGAATAAAGGCAGAAGAAGCCATAATCAGGGGATATTATGTGGAAAAAATATTTTTTAATGAAGGCAAAAGAAAAACCAGTGTTCCATTTCAGTGTTTTTCAAAATTCAATTTTAAGAAGAGCATTATCTTTTAATACAATCCGTATTCTCAATGAGGAATGTGTTTTATTATGTAGACATAACAAAGCACATTATAGGAGAGTCTGTGGTCTGTACCTCTATGCTCAAAGGTCACAGCAAGACAGACAAATGAGAAAACAACCTCATGTAATAGACAAAAGCATGTGGTTATCACACTAACTTTACATCCTCACAGAACCTCTATTAAAGTATTTCAGTTTCATGAATTAAGTTTGTCAAAGTCTAAAGCTAACCACTGAAAGATATCTATCTATATGTTTAAGTATACCTAGATAAATACATATCTTTCATCTTTTCTTCTGTGTTTTAAAAAGGAAGAATAGTACAGCAATGAATTCAATATGTTTAATCAAAGATATACAATATTCAGTTTTATATTTTTCCATTCAAAACAACAAATGAGAAATACACATTATAAAAGTCTCTATTAACATGATGTAACCAATAGAAAATAATTGTGATTATTTTATATATTGTTCTTTACTATATCATGTACAATATAAGCATGTATTGTTTAATTGCATCATATTTAAATTATCATGTTAATTTTAATTTGTATTATCTTATCTGTAAATAAAAGATTCATAAAATTAAAAAATTAATTTAATTTAAATTAGGTATATATATGCTTTTTGAGTGTGTTATTATGTGCACATCTGAATGGAGGTGTTCTTGGAAGCCAGAGAGAGCAATGCTTTCATTGGAGCTATTATTATTGGGAAGTGTGAACTACAAGGTCTGAGGAATGGGAAGTGAACTTATCTCCTTGGAAAAAACATACATGATGCCTGGCAATGGTGGCGCATGCCTTTAATCCCAGCACTTGGAAAACAGAGGCAGTCAGATCTCTATGAGTTTGAGGCCAGCCTGGGCCACAGGAGCTAGTTCCAGGACAGGCTCCAAAGCTACAAAGAAACCCTGTCTCAAAAAACCACAAATAACCATCAGGGTTCTCTACACTATGTTGAGTCCAAGGTCCTCCCAACTCCCCCCAGGTCCAGGAAGTTGAGCAACCAAACTGACAAGGCTCACACAGAGCCCGTCCATGTCGTAGAGACCAAGCCCATCGCCATTGTCCTTGGCTCCTCGGTCAGCCTCCACCATCAGCCACCCTCAGAGAGTCCGATTTGGTCGCATGTTCCATCAGTCCCATTCCAAGTGGACTTAGTGGTCTCCCATTAGTTCTGTCCTGCCGTCTCAGTGGGTGAACGCATCCCTCATGGTTCTGACTTTCTTTCTCATGATCTCTCTCCATCCGCTCCTCATCAGAACTTTGGGAGCCCAGTCCGGTGCTCCAATGTGGCCGTTTGGCCTCAAGAGGGAGGGAGTGGGGGTGTGGGTGGAGGGGAGGGGAGGGAAGGGGAGGAGGAGGGGAGGAGATAGCAATTTTTAATAAAAAATAAATAAACTGGAAAAAAAAACCACAAATAAAAAGGAAAAAAACCCCATACATGACTTTAAATGCTGAGACAACTTTCCAACTTTCTTAATATCTTTTATATTTATTTATGAAACATTTCTCTCTCTCTCCTAAATTCTGCTCTTCTTACTCCCAGGATGCAAAAGTATTCACTTTTATTTCCATAAAAGAGGACAAATTTGTTTTACCATCTGAAAGCTTTATTTCAGTCTACTATAAGATTTCTCTGTTTTCATTTGCATTCAAAGTCCCATATTCACTCAGATATAAATAGAGTTACTTAGAGTATATTGTCAAATCTTAGTGTGCAATTGTGAAAGAAAGGAAAACATCCCCTATATGCTAAAGTTAAAAAAACTGGATCTTATAAGATAAGTGGCTGTGTGGATGATTATGGATCACAATGTACAGAAAAGTAGTATATATAGCAATGCTGTGCCTCATCATTAAAGAAATGATGAGAATCATTAGCCATTCATACAGTTTGCATTGTATTGTATTAGGTGCTTCTGTACCAATACTGTAGTTGTCAGTTACAATTTATGAAATGTGTGTTCAGCAAGATGTTTTCTCCTGAACTTTTGAAGAGAATTTCTCTCTGGTCTTAACAAAATTATGTAGCACTTGGGGATAAAAATGCATCCCAGTAGACCTGCACTGGAAACCAAGATGGACAAGACCTCTACAACCGACATTATCTTGCCCTTGGTGCTGTGGTAGACAGGGATAAAGGTGATCCAGACACTGCAAAACAACAGCATGCTGAAGGTCAGAAACTTGGCTTCATTGAATGTGTCAGGGAGATTCCTGGCCAAGAAAGCCACAATGAAGCTTCCTAATGCAAGGGAGCCATGATAGCCAAGGACACAGTAGAATGCAGCAACTGAGCCCTTGTTGCACACAATGATGATTTGCCCATGCTTAGAGTGCATATCATTTTCAATAAAGGGAGGAGAAAATTGCAGCCAGATTGTACAGAGAATAATTTGGATGAGCATACAGATGGCAATGATGTAGTTGGGCACACCAGAAACCAGAAAATACCTCATCCTTCTTCCAGGGGCTGTGACTTTGAATGCAAGCAGCACAGTCACTGTTTTGGCCAACACAGTGGAAACAGCCACAGTGAATACAACTCCAAATGTGATTTGTTGCAGAACACAGGTAGCTGAGTTGGGATGCCCAATGTAAAGCAAGGGACACAGGAAACAAAAGATGAGTGAAATTAGCAAGATGTAGCTGAGATTCTGGTTGTTGGCCTTCACAATAGGAGTGTCATGATGCTTCACAAATATCCCAAGAACCACAGCTGTCAATGCAGAGAAGAATAAGGCCATTAAGGCAAGAACCATCCCTAATGTGTCCTTGTAGTTCAGAAAGACCACAGCTTTTTGAATACACTGGTTCTGCTCTCTGTTTGCATACTGGTCTTCTGGACACCTCACACATTTATCCACATCTACTGGAGACAGAAAAGCATGATTAGTACAATGCACAACTTGCAGAAAGGAGCGGCGGGGCTGCGTCCCGCCACCCGGCTAGCTTTATACCCAAAATAATTACACGGAAACTGTATTCTTTTAAAACACTGTCTGGATCATAGTTTTAGCCTCTTATTGACTAATTAACCCATATTTAGTAATCTGTGTAGCACCACGAGGTGGTCGCTTACCAGGAGAGATCTTAACCTGCATCCATCTCAGAGAGGAGAGGCATGGCGACTCACTATGGCGACTGTCTGAAGTGTCTGTCCCACTGCCTTCTACTCAGCATTTTGTTCTGTTTACTCTGCCTACCTAATTTTTTGTCTCTTAAAGGGCCAAGGCAGTTTCTTTATTAATAATGAAAGTAACACATAGACAGTCCTCCATCATTTCCCCTTTTTCTGTTTAAACAAAAAAGAAAGGCTTTAACTTTAACATAGTAAAATTGCATGTAACAAAACAGTTATCAAGCAAGAATTATAGTTACAATATTTAAATCTATTTTATCTTTTATCATAACTAAGGAAAACTGTAACTATTGAACCATTCTTTAACTCCATCAAAGACTCCAGAAGGATATAATACTACCTAAGTAAACAAGAAATATATAGCTTTCAAACTCTAAAAATGACAGAGACAACTCGCTGCCTGGACAGTCACCCAAAGTTCCTCTGTACTGTTGGGGCATCCATCTTTGGCCTTCAGGCACATAGTATTCAGCAGACATTTCCATGAAGCAGGAAATTCCAAAGACAGTTTAGTCACTTTCTGCTGTGTCCTGCAGAATGTCTCGCAGACTCCCTCACGAATCAGGAACCCCGAAAGACCATCTCACCCTTAGGCAAGTTTAGCAGTCCTCTCTCTGTGGGTTCTTTGTGTCCAGTTTATGTAACAGTCCAGGCAAGAGCAGTTTCTTGCCCAAATGGCTAACAAACTCCATAAGTAGCTTCTTCAGTGCCCATCTTCCTCTTGAAGTAGATGGTGCTGTCAGGAGCAGACGTATCTCATTGTCATGAAAATCCCTAAGTTATTAAAAATCTTAAATGCCATGTTTTGTAGTCTTTGAAAGATATGAAGAATGCTTATTTGAAATATATCTATGTACATCTAGAAAATCTAACTAACATGACTACAAGTTTGACTATTAAAAGATATGAAGAATGCCTATTTAACTAAAGTATATCTCTATATATCTAGAAAATCTAACATGACTACAAGCTTGACTATTATTGATGATTATCCATTAACAACCTATATTTTCTAATTATACATTACATTTTAAAATGAACTACACAATCACAATACCTTAATCAAGAGCAGAAATACATATACATATAACAAAATTGACCTTAAAATCTATACCAATGCAAATTATTCATATCTATATCATCTCCCCCTTTAAATGTAAAAAAACATTTATAAACAATTTTTGGGAAAATGGGTGCAGTTATTTCTCTCCAAACTGTTTTCTGTTGAGTGGGGGCGCTGTTAATCAGATCTTTTATGGTGTAACCTGTGTGCCTGGCAACTTCTGCCATTTATTGGCAGCATGTTTCAATTAAGTGTGTTGAATTTCATTTTGATATCTGCATTATTTGCTGATGATGTAGTTGAGAGACACTGCTGCATAGCAATACCTTCATTTCATACTTATCATTATAGGGAATGATATAAAACAATATATTGTCTATTTAACTGTTTGTGTTGATGATACCATTTTTTATGTTATCAGAAAACACAGATATTTTCAGTACTTTCTGAATGCTATGATGAATTGACTTAAAGTAGTGAGTTTACAGAGATTAAAATAATCAGTGTATTGCACAGAGTGTATTTTAATATGATTACAGAGATGCCTGCTCTCTTTCTGTCTGTTTTATGAATACTTTCCCTGATATAGATAGAGACTGCGCCTTCTATTGTGACAAGTTATGTGATACATTTTATAGTATGAACTCACCAGCTCAAACACCCAGACATAGAAGAAACAGGACACAGAATCTGTAGCGACCCTTGGAGTCTGCACACAACATATCAAGTTCTCAGCCAAAAAAAAGATTGATTTGTCCAATAGGACAATGGATAGGGAAAAAGAATCAAAGACAAGGGATGAGTCAAGAAGAGAGGAGGAAGGGGTTTTGGTCAGGGAGAACCTAGCACTGCCTCTGGTTAGAGGAGACAAGTGTGACCTGGATGAAAATAGAAGTTTATAAAGTAAAAGGGGAACCCCCTGATAGGTCAAATAATTTAGTTTTGATTGGACAAGATAATTAAGACAGTCATAAAACACTATTTGCTAGCTGGACTTCAATACATTGATAGCTGGATGTTGATAGTGACCCTTGGGACTAATACATGACCAAATAAGGTATTAGAGCTAAGGGGCTAATTTTATGTATATACTAGCTATGTTAGTGTTCTGTTGATGTGAAAAGAAACCATGACCACAGTTAGTCTTACAAACAAAAACATTCAATTGTGTGACCTACAGTTTGGAGGCTAAGTGCATCATCATCATCCTAGAACATGCTGATATAGAGGCAGAAATGGTGCTGGAGAGGGAGCTGAGTATTCTTTATCTTTGATCCATAGTCTACAGGAAGTAATGGTCTCACTGTGAATGGCCTAAACATATGAAACATCAAAATCTTCCTCTTCTATGACACATTTCTTCCAATAAGACCACACCTACTCCAAGAAGGCAATACCTCCTAAATGGGTAATTACCACCACTGTGTAAACTATTATTCAAATATAATTTTCTAAGCAAGGCAAAGGGAATAGGAATAGGGGCAAGACTTGCTAGAGTCATGCTTTCCATTCTTAGGCTGGCAAAAGTCCCTTCAGAATGAGTAAGTTAAATGTGTGTGCATGTCTCCATGTGTGTGTACATGTAAAAGTAACAATAGAGCCCAGATATCAGTGTTATTTAATTTATATAGAGGAAGGAGGTAAATGAGTATGAGAGAAAAAAGGTATATAAATATAATTCTTATATTTTAAAAAGAATATAGTTAAATAAAATAATATTTTCACCTGTGTCCTCATCAGGCAGTAGGGATAATTTTTCCTTAAGCCTTATAAGACACAGTAACTCTATTCTAAAGGTAGATACCTCTGTACATACTTAAGATTAAGAAGCCCTCCATCTTGATTCTGTCAAGTTTGGGAGCAAACAAATACCTTCCTGCTTACTAACAATTTATTTAAGGCCAAGATTCTGTAAGTGTACTCTAATGTGAAGTAGATATTGATATAAGACCATGACTATGAAAACAGAAGATTGTTCAGGCATGAGTGATAGCACAGAAGGTTTGCTTTGAAGAATAGTACTGCATTAATAAATTGTAATCTCCTACCCGGAAAATTAAGGAAATGTGATTCCAATTGTTTTTACCCATTGGATAATTGCAAAAAGTGATGAGCTTCTAGATTTTAAGTATTTTTATCAAGAAATATGAATTTATGAAAACATAATTATTTAATTTTTAAGGGGCTAGGAATTTATGCAAGTTATATAGAGAATATGCTGTTCTTCTACAATACCTGAGTTCAACTCCCAGTATCCATGTTATGTATCTCATAATTGTATGTAATTCTAACTACAGGGGCATTGTATGTCTCTCACATGCACCTGCAATTGTGTACGCATAACCACCCATCTCACATATATACACATATTTAAAGGATTAATAAAATATTTTTGTTTAACTTTTGTTGTATTATTACTATAAATACCCTTCATTCTTATATATTTTTATATTTAAGACAATCTATTTGCAGATTGTTTAATTAATTTGAAGTATGCAGGTGAATAGAGATTTGAACACAATCTCAATGAGTTGGCAACCACTTCTTACCACATGGGTTCAGGGATAAGCTCATCATCAGCTTTTTTAGCAATAGATTTAACTTGTGAGTCATCTTACCACATATAAATACCCTTTATAAACTTTCATTATATAGAATTACCGGCAATAAGGAAGAAAACTATCTATTTGCCATTTTTATGTAAACAGCTCTAAACAATTTTTTAACTGATAAGAGCTGTGTAGGAGATAGCACCTTTTGGGTAATTGTGGCTAGTTGCTTTCAAAGGAAATGATTGAAATCCTCTACACTTTGATATTATTAACTGTGTGCTGTATGTAAAAATGATGATTATAAGACTCCCTATTTTCCACATTATGTGCTAATACTTATTTCACTTCCATAGATTACACATTGATCTTTGAAAAAAGTAACTTTGGTCATTGCTTGAAATCTTCTGTCTAGTAAATAACAGTCATTGAGAAATTTACATGTAATGATTTCCTCTCCTCATTAATCTTACAGAGTACTTGAGTTTGGTTCCCAAGATCCACAAAATAGAGTTTAATGACTCTGATATCCTAGTCTCTTCTCCATTGATTTCTTCAAATATATGTGGCTATAAAATTATATAGTGATATATACAGACATGAAAATTGAAAGAAAATAAAAATTAGTAAAGATTCATGACTGGAATAAAATCTATATTGATCACTAATGAAGACCTTGTGTAGAATTTGTTCACAATGTTGTATGATGTTAAAACTGTTTCTGTGAAAAGGCCAGCTAATATAGACTTCAATGAATCAAAGATGTATGTTATAGTATGAAGTTCAATTAATAAAAACTCAGGTTCAGAAACTGGGGTTCAACCTTAAGATCTGAAATGGAAAACAGCCAGCCACTGGCTCTTACTTCAACCTCACTCTGAAATGGCAATATTGCCTCCTGGAATCTCAGAAAGAGACTGTGTCTGAGAGCTGTCTCCTGCCTGCCCCCCAAATTTTTATATTCCCCTCTAGGTTTGGCATTAAAGACATGCACCACTGGGATAAAGGCAAGCACCACCTGATTTCTATATCAACTACTGTGGCCATTGGGATTAAAGGTGTTTGGTTTTTTGTTTTTACCATAATCTTGACTATAAGGCTGACCAGTGAAACTGTTTTTCTCTGAGATCTTCAGACAGTCCTTATTTATTAAAGTACAATTAAAATACCTCTACATTTCCTCTTTTCCCAAAAACAATAATAAAAAGCCCATACTTACTATAAGAAAACTATAAACAGTAAGTACAATGACTATGTACAATATATACAAGGAAGAAATATATCTACAATATTGAATCCATTTGCATTTGACATATTGAGAAAAAATATTTTGTATACAGCATGTATTGGTGAGTCCAAAGGTTTATACCTAAGTTACTTTCTATCAATGACTTACTTTTGACACAAAGAAGTAATGTGTCATTCATTACTCCATGTGGAGGAGTTTCTTCAATGCCCATTAGTTTCTCTGAAGTAGATTGGTCTGCTCTATCATCCTAAACAGTTGATAATACTAATTTTCAAGGACTATAAATTTGCATTACATTGTTAAATGAACTGTATAGGTACAATACCTTGAACAAGATTCAAAATGCATGTACAATATGTTTTAATAAAATTAGCCCACAGGCTCTTGTTTCCTTTGGAGACAAAAGTAAAACCTCTTCTACAAAGTAACATATCTTTTGACTTAAATTTTAAAGGTTGGATCAATCTAGCAGCATCAATAATCAAATGTCTTTTAGCAGCTGTTGCTCCTTCTTCAGAGATCAAACAATTCAAAGACATCACAATAGCATACAGTATCCAGATTCTCTGTGTATTTTGGATCTTTACATGGAAGCTAAAACAGGGCAGATGGGAGCTGGGAGCTCTAGTTTTTCTCCTGAAGCCAGGTGGCTAGATTTAGGTCCAGCTCCTAAAACTAGAATTCCAAACCCATCCGCGGCCTGGACTGGTGAATAAAAGCCCTAAACAAACATCATTTTAATGAATTGGTATACCAAAAATTTGGGTGCCAAATGAAACATGATTAACAAAATTCAGGGATCTGCAATTGAGGCTCAACATAAAGATCTGAAAAGCAAAGCAGTCAGATACTGGCTCTTACATAAACCTCAGTGCAAAATGGCTATCCTTCCTCTCAGAATCTCAAAAAAAAGACTGTCTTAGAGCTGTCTTTTATTCCTCTTTAGGGCTGGGACTAAAGGCATGTACCAATGGGATTAAAGGTATGCATCCCCCAATTTCTTTATAAACTAGGGTAGTTACTGGGATTAAATGTGCATGTCATTGTGGCTGCTGGGATTAAAGGTGCATGTTACTGTAATGTGGTCTGCATTGTTGACCAGTGGGACTGTTTTACTCTCAGAGCTTCAGGCAGTTTTTATTTATTAAAATACAATTGAAATGCCACTACAATGTTATAACAAGTTACTTAAAGTGACCTTGTTAATAATCATAGTCCTATAAAAACTAATTTAGGAAAGCGATATATTTTATTTCTTCAGTGTTTTTTTTTTTTTTTTGGCCATTTGATCACCTCAGCATAATTGACAGAAGATGATCTATGTGATGTGAAGGATTTATCTCAATAGCAAACACTCACTCGTCTCATTAGAAACTTCATTTTGTGGGCAAGGGCTGCAATCAAAACAGCATGCTGCCATTCCCTCCTGCAAGAATTTTTTGAATCCAGGACCACAATCAGCACTGCACACAGAGGGCGGCATCTACGAAAAAGCAGACACATGCTAGTGTCAGGAGATTTACCTACTCCTATTTTATTATCATATTGATATGCCAATAAGCTAATTTTATATACATCAAAGGATTAATCAGATTAAACTTAATGTATTTTATAATACCTGGCATACATATGCATGGAAACAAACTGATGTAAATTTGAGTAGCTTCTCATACCTAGAAATAAAGGAGTAAGAATGGGTTGTTTGATATGGACAAACACTATAGAGCTTGCAAAGTAGTTTTTTACTTAATTTTCATCACCTTGACACAAAGTACATTAATAAGCTAGAGGGAACCTTAACTAAAATATTTCTCTCCATTGAAATAGCCTGCTCTCAAATTATTTAAGCATTTTATTAATGGGTAATTGATGTAGGACTCCCTGCTCACTGTGGGCAGTCCTGTCCCTAGGCAGGGCTGTGTGAGAATTCAATGAAAGTCAGTAAGCTACGTTCCTTCAGGTCTACAATTTAGTTGCAGTCTCCATACGCCTGCCTACCTTGTCATTTCTTTGCTGTAATTCATGTTCCCAATCAAACCCCTCTCAATATGATTTTGGTCAATATTTAATCACAGCAACATCACAAAAAGCTAAGATGAGCCCTATTGTCTGCAAGGTCCTTGGCCCAGGAAGACTTCCTGCTCCTGCACAGAGGAGATCAATCCAGAGGGGTAAGTGTGTACCCGCCTGCCGGATGGTCAGGGAACTGAGTACAGGGGCCCTTCATCTTACTGCAGCGGCTTCTTTGTTCCACACGACCCTGCTCCTGTACTGAGGAGATCCATTCAGAGGGGTAAATGAGTGCCTGCCAGGCCGGACAGTCCGGGAAACGAGTACAGGGTCCCTTCATCTCCTGCTGCAGGGGCTTCTTTGTTCCACATGACCTTGCCTCCCCCAAGCCTGTTCTATTTTCTGTGATGTCCTTGGCCCAGGAAGAGTTCCTGATCCTGCACTGAGGAGATCCATCCAGAGGGCACTCCTTTCCATCTGCTGGGTCCTTACATCCACCAGCACAGCCAGCTCAGTGCAAGGGGACCTAAGAGAGGGCAGATCAAAAAAAGCCCCCAAGTACACAGTCAGTCACAGCAAAGATTGGACCAAGATGCCAAGACTCTCCTGGCTACATTGAAGGAAGAGAGGGGCAGGGGCCAATGCAAGAATTCCTCCAAAAACCTGAAAAGCAACATGATAAAACCAGAATCCAGTGAACACGCAACAGGAAGACTTGAACACCCTATCCCAAAAGAAGTAGAAGAAATTGACTTTAAACATAGCATTATGAAAATAATAGAGGCCCTTAAACAGGATGTGAAAAATTCCTTTAAAGTATTGGATAAGAAGACAAACAAAAAGTTGGAAGAAATCATTAAATCTCTCAAAGATACCCAAGAAAACCAAGAAAAAGAAATCAAACAGGTAATGGAAACAGTTCAAGATTTGAAGACTGAAATGGAGGCAATGAAGAAAACACAAACCAATGGATGGTAGGATACAATAAATGAACAAGAACTACAGAGACGAGTATAACCAACAGAATACAAGAGATAGAAGAAAGAATCTCAGACACTGAAGATACTATAGAGGAAATAAACTCACTGATAAAAGAAAACAGCAAATTGAACAAATTCTTAACACAAAACATCCAGGAAATCTGGGACTCCATGAAAAGACCAAACCTAAGAATAATAGGGGTAGAAGAAGAAGAATTACAGCTTAAAGGCCCAGAAAATATATTCAACAAAATTATAGAAGAAAACGTTCCCAACCTAAAGAAGGACATTCTTATTAGGGTACAAGTAGCATAAAGAACACCAAATAGACTGGATAAAAAACAAACTTCACCATATAATAATCAAAACACTAAACATACAGAATAAAGAAAAAATATTAAGAGCTACAAAAGAAAAAGGGCAATTAACATATAAAGGTAAACCTATCAAAACTACATTTGACTTCTCTATGGAAACCATGAAGCCAGAATGTCTTAGATAGATGTGCTGCAGACACTAAGAGACCGTGGATGCAAGGTCCGACTGCTATACCCAGCAAAGCTTGCATTCACCATTGATGGAGAAAACAAGATATTCCAGGACAAAAACAGATTTAGACAATACATACCTACAAACCAAGCCTCACAAAAAGTACTAGAAGGAAAACCACAACCCAAGAAAGCCAACAACATCCATAATAACACAGACATCTGACAACCCTCCACAAGAACAACTCCAAGAAGGGAAACACACAAACACTACCACCAAAAACAATAACCGGAGTTAACAACCACTGTTCATTAATATCACTTAACATCAATTGATTCAATTCACTGATAAAAAAGGTACAGGTTAAGAGAATGGATACAAAAACAGGATCCAACATTCTTCCATTTACAACAAACATACCTCAACCTCAAAGACAGATACTACCTCAGAGTAAAGGGTTGGGAAAAGGATTTCCAATCAAACAGACCTAAGAAACAAGCAGGTATGCCTTTCTTAATATCTAACAAAATTGATTTCAAACTAAAATCAATCAGAAGAGATGGAGAAGGACATTTTATACTCATAACAGGAAAAAATCATCAGGTTGAAGTCTCAGTCTTGAATATCTACACCCTTAATATAAAAGCACCCACATATGTAAAAGAAATATATTTTTTTTATTTTTTCTTCACTTTTTTTAAATTTATTTTTTGTTTATTAAAAATTTCTGCCTCCTCCCCACCTCCCATTTACCTCCCCCTCCCCCCTCCCTCTCCAGTAAGGGTTCCCTGCTCTGTGGGAAGTCCATGTTCCTCCCCCTTGCGTCCAAGTCTAGGAAGGTGAGCATACAAATAGGCTAGGCCCCCCAAAGCCAGTATGTGTAGTAAAATCCAAATCCAGTGCCATTGTCCTTGGCTTCTCAGCAGCCCTCATTGTCCGCCATGTTCAGGGAGTCCAGTTTTATTCCGTGCTTTTTCAGTCCCAGTCCAGCTGGCCTTGGTGAGCTCCGATTAGATCAGCCCCCACCATCTTGGTGGGTGGGAGCACCCCTCGCATTCCTGACTTCCTTGCTCATGTTCTCCCTCCTTCTGCTCCTCATTTGGACCTTGGGTGCTCAGTTCGGTGCACCAATGTGTGGCTCTGTCTCTATTTCCATCCATCGCCAGATGAAGGTTCTATGGTGATATGCAAGATATTCATCAGTATGACTATAGGATCTGGCCTTTTCAGGCTCCCTCTCCTCAGCTGCCCTAGGAACTAGCTGGGGGTAGCTCCCTGGATACCTGGGAACCGTCTAGAGTCAAGTCTCTTGCCAACCCTAAAATGGCTCCCTTAATAAAGATATATACTTCCCTGCTCCCATACCTACCCTTCCTGTATCCCTGCAACAGACAAAGGTCTGATCTCCAAAATATATAAGGAACTCAAGAGACTAGACTTTAAAATGCCAATTAACCCAATTAAAAAAATGGGGCGCTGAACTGAACAGAGAATTCTCAACAAAAGAAGTTCAAATGGCCAAAAGACACTTAAGGTCACGCTCAACCTCCTTAGCGATCAGGGAAATGCAAATCAAAACAACTTTGAGATACCATCTTACACCTGTCAGATTGACTAAAATCAAAAACACCAATGAAAGCCTTTGCTGGAGAGGTTGTGGAATAAGGGGTACACTCATCCATTGCTGGTGGGAATGCAAACTTGTACAACCACTTTGGAAAGCAGTGTGGAGGTTTCTCAGGAAATTTGGGATCAACCTATCCCAGGACCCAGCAATTCCACTCTTGGGAATATACCTAAGAGATGCCCTATCATATTACAAAAGCATTTGTTCAATTATGTTCATAGCAGCATTATTTGTAATAGCCAGAACCTGGAAACAACCTAGATGCCCTTCAGTGGAAGAATGGATGAAGAAACTGGAATATATACATATTAGAGTACTACTCAGCGATAAAAAAATTGGGAAATTGGGGGAGGGGTGGGATGGGAGTGAGGGGTGATGGGGAGAGAAAAGTGTGAAGGGGAAGATGGGGAGAGCTTGAAAGAAATATTACTAGAACTCAAATTACACATCAAACCCCACACACTAATAGTAGGAGATTTCAACACTCCTCTCTCACCAATGGAGCGGTCAATCAGACAGAAATAAATGAGAAATAAGAGAACTAACAGACACCTATAGAACATTCCACCCAAACAGAAAAGAATATACCTTCTTCTCAACATCGTATGGAACCTTCTCGAAAATTGATCACATAATTGGTAACAAAGCAAACATCCACAGATACAAAAAAAGTGTAGTAACTACCTATGTACTATCAGATCACCATGGAAAAAAGTTAGAATTCAACAACAATCATACCCCCAGTAGCCTACAAACTCATGGTAACTGAACAGTCAACTACTGAACCACCCCTGGGTCAAGGAAGAAATAAAAAAGAAATTAAAGTCTTCTTTGAATTCAATGAAAATGAAAACACAACATACCCAAACCTATGGGACACTATGAAAGCAGTGCTAAGAGGAAAGATCATAGCACAACAAATGGGCACAGGGAACCGTTTCCTATGCATAACCCCAGCTGCACAGACTTTAAGGGCAACATTGAATAAATGGGACCTCCTGAAGTTGAGCAGCTTCTGTAAAGCAAAGGACATTGTCACTAAGAGAAAAGATCTTCACCAACCCTGCAACTGACAAAGGTCTGATCTCTAAAATATATAAGGAACTCAAGAGACTAGACGGTAAAATGCCAATTAACCCAATTAAAAAATGGGGCGCTGAACTGAACAGAGAATTCTCAACAGAAGAAGTTCGAATGGCCAAAAGACACTTAAGGTCATGCTCAACCTCCCTAGCTATCAGGGAAATGCAAATCAAAACAACTTTGAGATATCATCTTACACCTGTCAGATTGGCTAAAATCCAAAACACCAATAATAACCTTTGCTGGAGAGGTTGTGGGGTAAGGGGCACACTCATCCATTGCTGGTGGGAATGCAAACTTGTGCAACCACTTTGGAAAGCAGTGTGGCGGTTTCTCAGGAAATTCGGGATCAACCTACCCCAGGACCCAGCAATTCCACTCTTGGGAATCTACCCAAGAGATGCCCAATCATACAACAAAAGCATATGCTCATCTATGTTCATAGCAGCATTATTTGTAATAGCCAGATCCTGGAGACAACCTAGATGCCCTTCAGTGGAAGAATGGATGAAGAAACTGTGGAATATATACATGCTAGAATACTACTCAGCGGTAAAAAACAATGACATCTTGAATTTTGCAGGCAAATGGATGGAAATAGAAAACACTATTCTGAGTGAGGTAACCCAGGCCCATAAAGATGAACATGGGATGTACTCACTCATATTCGGTTTCTAGCCATAATTAAAGGACATCGAGCCTATAAATTTGGGATCCTTGAGAAGATAATAAGAAGGTGAACTCCCAAAAAAAGATATAGTAATCCTCCTGGATATTGGAAGTAGACACGATCGCCAGGCAAAATTGGGAACTTGAGGGTTGGGCAAGACTGGGCCAAGGGAAGATGGGGAGAGAAAAGTGTGAAGGGGAGAACCGGGGGAGCTCGGAGGAATGGGGTGCTTGGGATATAGGAAGGGTGGATATGAGAGCAGGGAAGCATATATCTTAATTTAAGGAGCTACCTGAGGGTTGTCAAGAGACTTGACCCTAGAGGGGTTCCCAGGTTTCCAGGGAGACGCCCCCAGTTAGTTCCTTGGGCAGCTGAGGAGAGGGAGCCTGAAAAGGCCAGTTCCTATAGCCATACTGATGAATTTCTTGCATATCACCATAGAACCTCCACCTGACGATAGATGAAGAAAATGACAGAGCCCCACATTGGAGCACCGGACTGAGCTCCCAAGGTCCTGATGTGGAGCAGAAGGAGAGAGAACATGAGAAAGAAAGTCAGGACCGTGAGGGAACCTCCAGCTGGCGACAGATGGGGAAGGTGACTGAGCCCCACATTGGAGCACTGGACTGAGCTCCCAAGGTCCCGATGAGGAGCAGAAGGAGCGAGAACATGAGGGAGAAAGTCAGGAACGAGAGGGGTGCGTTCACTCATGGAAACGGTGGGACAGAACTAATGGGAGATCACCAACTCCAGTTGGAATGGGACTGATGGATCATGCGACCAAACCCGTCTCTCTGAGTGTGGCCAACAGCGGGGGCTGAATGAGAAGCAAAGGACAATGGCTCTGGGCTCTGATTGTTCTTCATGGACGGGCTCTGTGGGAGCCTTCTCAGCTTGGTCGATCACCTTCCTGGACCTGGGGGGCATTGGGAGGACCTTGGTCTTAGCATAGAGTGGGGAACCCTGATGGCTCCTTGGCCTTGAGAGGGAGGGAGGGGAGGTATGGGTGGAGGGGAGGGGAGGGAAGGGGAAGAAGGAGGGGAGGGAAGGGGGAGGAGGAGGGAAGGAGATGGAAATTTTTAAATATAAAAAAAAATAAACCATGAGGAAAAAAAAAAGAAAAAAAAAGAAAACGAAGAAAGCTCACTTAGAGACTTAACAGCATGAATTTTTCTCCGTGGAATTTTTTTTTAAAAAATTAAAAAGAAGAAAATACTGGAACATGAAAAAAAAAAGGATGAGGTTGACAAAGAGGGACAAAGATCGTGGAGGGCCTTTTGAGCTGAAATAAAAATAGTTTGACTTTGGGAAGTGGAAGATAAAAATAAATAAATAAATAAATAAAAAACTCAGCTAAATAGGCAGTGAGGAAGAGTATAATTGATATGTGTTGAGCTGGAAAGAATGGTGTTTCCTGAGATGTACATGCTTTACAATGCCTGCAAATATTTGGGGAACCTGAATAAAAGTTTGATTTGGATTATTTTTCTTTTGATGACCAATTTCTTGAGATTTTTGTATATTTTGGAGATCAGACATTTGTCTGATGTGGGGTTAGTGAAGATCTTTTCCCATTCTGTAGGCTGCTGTTTTCTCTTATTGACCATGTCCTTTGCTTTACAGAAGCTTTACAGTTTCAGGAAGTCCCATTAATTATTATCTCAGTGTCTGTGCTGCTGGGGTTATATTAGGAAGTGGTTTCCTGTGCCAATATGTTCAAATGTACTTCCCACTTTCTCTTCTATAAGGTTTGGTATGGCTAGCTTTATGTTGAGAGTTCATCTTAAAACTGTAAGAATGGCCAAAATCAAAAATACTGATGACAACTTATACTGGAGAGGTTGTTGGGTAAAAGGAAAACTACTATGTTGCTAGAGGGAATGCAAGCTGGTACAGCCCTTTTGGATGTTAGTGTGGTGATTTGTCAGAAAATTAAGAAACAACCTTACTTAAAACCCAGTAATTTCACTTTTGGGTATTTATCCCAAGATGCTCAAATGTGCCACAAGGACAGACCTCAACTATGTTCATAGCAGCATTGCTTGTCATACCAGAATATGGACCAACCTAAATACCCTTTGACCAAAAAATGGATAAAGAAACTGCGGTACACTTACAAAGTGGAGTACTATATAGCAGAAAAAATAATATCTTGAATTTTACAGGAAAATTGAAGGAGCTAGAAAACATCATTTTGAGTGAGGTAACCCAGACACAGAATATATTTTTTCATATTTAGTTCCTCATAAGTGGTTTTTAAACATAAAGCAAGGAAAACCAGCTTACAAATTACATTCCCAGAGAACTGAGACAACAAATAAGACTGTAAGAGAGACATACATAAATCTAATCCACATGGGAAGTAGAAAAAGACAAGATCTCCTGAGTAAATTGGGAGCATGGGGATCTTGGGGGAGGGTGGTAGGTGATGGGAAAGGAGGGCAGGGAGCAGAGAAAAATGTAGACCTCAATAAAAATCAATAAAAATTAAAAAAACACATCAATAAAAATAAAAAACTTCTATTCACACAAAATATAATGTAAAACATATTAAAAATTTTGATTTTGTAAAAATTTCATTGAAGTATTTCTTAAAGTTTAAAATGAAAGAACTTTGTATAAACAAAAGCTCTGGATTGGGATCTACACACTGTTTTAGATATCTCCTGATTGTTGTGTGCTGACTTGCATCCTCTGTTCAGAACTGAGTTATGTGTCAACACCACAGTGTCTCCTCTGCATTGGTTCTTCATGTTCTCCACAAGAAGATTAACTACAAGTCTTCCATTTATTCCTCAATGTTTTCTTGAAAGAGAGTCTTAAATTGTAGTATTGGTACACCTCAACTCCCTAAGTAGAGTATATTAACTTAGATCACACAGAAATCTGCCTCTCCTGCCTTCTGAATACTGGGATTAAATGTGCACGCTATCAGTGTGCATATTTCTTCTCTTATTTTCTTTATTTAATTTTACTATTTCTTTTTTTGTATTTGCTAAGATGTCAAGGACTATTTTCAAGAATCATGGAGTAAATGCCTATCCTTGTCCAATCTCTGTTCATTTATTTGAGCTGGTGTCTGTTTATGCAACCCTAATCACTTGGACGTGCTGTGCAGGCCTGACTGGCCATAAACAGATAGGATTTTTTTCTACCTCTGCCACCCAAGTGTATTTATTAAGCATACACACCAATGCGTACACCCGTCCTCAGTTAGGATTTCATTGGAAATTCTTTGAGTTTCTTTTCCTGTAGTACAATGTTGTCAATATGATTGTCATAGATCAACTTTTTAATATGATCAGGCTGGAAAACATTGAGTAATTAATAGAAAAGAAAACCTTATTATGTCAAGATGGGTTCCTTCTATTGTGTAAGATTTTGTTTGATTTAAATTTTTGTTTCTCATTTTTTTTTATTAAAAATTTCCATCTTCTCCCCTCCTCCTCCCTCTTCCCTCCCCTCCCTTCCACCCATACCCCCACTCCTCCCCTCTCCAAGACAAAGAGCCATCAGGGTTCCCTTCACTATGTTTGATTTAAATTTTAACTCTCAGTGAATGCTGAACTGTTGTAGGGAGTGGGCTGCTTGTTTGTCTTGGCTGCCTGGCTAGCTGAGCTTCAAAATAACCACACAGATGCTGTGTTAATTAAATCACTGCTTAGCCCATTAGCTCTAATTTCTTAGGGGCTAATTTTTACATATAATTTAACCCATTTCTATTAATCTGTGTATCACCATGTGGAAGTGGCTTACAAGGTAATATTCCCAATGTCTGTCTCTGGCAGTTCCACTGCATATCTCCTACTCTGCTTTCTTCCTCCCAGAATTCAGTTCAGCTTTTCCTTCCTACCTAAGTTCTGCCCTATCAACAGGCACAAAGCACTTTTTGTATTAACCAATGAAAGCAATATAAAGACAGAAGGACCTCCTACACCACTGAACTTTGTTAAGAGCCATTTCTGCACACATTTGAATAATTATGTAGGCCTGTGCTTGGGTATATTTCTGAGCTACATTTCTTTAACTTTTAAATATGTTAAAAATCATTGTAACCTTGGAATAAAGTCATGTTTGTCACAGGGACAGATCATTTTGTTTTGTTTTTGACTTATACTATTTAGTGTTTAGTTGATAATTTTCCATTTAAGTTCATGAAATTGTGTAGTGTCTGATGTTCTTTATTATGTCTCATTTTCATAAGATTTCTTTCCTCCATCTTTATAGAAGAAATGTCTTCATGTTAGTAACTGAAGTGTGTTTTTGGAAGGACAAATGAATGTATGTTTTACAAAAAATTCTTGTTTGTGTATTATGATAGGAGAAAATGAAAATTAATATTTGGTTTTGAGAACAATTTGCTAATTGTTCATTTTTGTAGCTATATATGATAATTTTCTAATGGTTGTTTTTCTGTATTGTTTTCTAATATTCTCATTGTCTTCCTGGACCACATATTTATCTTTGTTGTCAGTGTGTAGAAGTTTTTCAAGTGTCTTCCATTGTGGTCATAATTTTCTATAAAATATACATCAATGAATATTCATCTGTTTCTGTATTAGTTATGGTTCTCTAGAGTAATAGAATTTACAGTATTCTGTCTGTCTCTCTTTATGTATGAATATATGTATGTATGTATGTATGTATGCAAATGATGCAAATGATGTATGACATCATTTAGTTTGTGGTCTAGCTAATCCAACACTGCTAGTTAAGAATGGGATCTAAGAATACAGAAGCTACTCAGTCCATGATCCCGAATGTCTCGGTTGATCTTCAGTAAACACTTGAATCCCAGACACGATGGCTCATTATAATGTCAATGACAGAATGGACTTTCTAGCAAGGTGAGAGCCAGCAGACAGAGTATAAGTTTCCTTTCTCTTTGCTCTTGTATAGGCTTCCAGCAAAGTGTGTAGCAAATATTGTAGGGGATTTACAAAATCAAATTATCTGTTCTTCCAGCACAGTGTGTAGCAGAGATTATAGGAGGATTTTCCAGATCAAATGAACTAAATGATTAAAGTTTGTCTTACCAATTCAAGATTCACATAAATAATGTTTCTTTCCCAGATTAGGTTAGAAGATGTGATATAAAGGCATGAATTCCTTTCCTCTCCTTATTCCTTTCTTTCTTTCTTTCTTTCTTTCTTTCTTTCTTTCTTTCTTTCTTTCTTTCTATCGTTCTCTCTTTCTTTATCTCTTTGTTTGTTTGTTTCTTTCTTTCATTTATCTGATATATTTTAGAGACATATTTTTCTTTCTAGCCCTTATCCTGGAACTGGCTATGTAGAAGAGGTTCCCTCAAACCAAGTGGTCCAACTTTATCTGCCTCCTGAGTTCTGGAATTAAAGAGTATTACCACAACCCGATATAAGACACATCTTTCTATCTCAACAATCTGGGTAACAATTGTATCTTCTTACTTCAAAATAAGCAAAAATAATGCACAAGTGTGCTCTCCATTCTGGGGTTTTTATAAATTCAATGTGTAATCAAATATATTTCTTTGAAGAGCTCTCAAATTCTCTTTTGATTATAAAGGATAGCTTTGTTGGGTATAGTAACATGATTTTGCAAACATATCTCTAAGTCCTTGAATTGCATAACTTATACTCTGCCCTTTTAAAGGAACTAAAGGTCTCTTCTATTATTTATTTATAAGAGGTCTTTCTATGAAAAGAATTTCTATTCTACACCCTTCAATTTCCATTCTGTGCCATTATAATACAAATCTATGTAAAATATGTCATAGGAAGTTTTTTTTTCTGATAATATGTTTTTATAAATGCCTTCTGTCTTCAGATGGTCATGTATCTCATTGCATTTTGGGAAATTATTGTTGCATTTTATTGAATATATTGTTGATGTCTTCATTAGTCCTTCTGTCTAGTTTTAATAACTTTGATTATTTAATCAAACCCCCTTTGTCTCATATATATTTTGATATTTAGCTGTCATAGTTTCAGTGTTCTAATTCTTCTGCTTGTCTCTGAGCCTTGCCATCCTGTACTCAACTTGAAGTTTTCCTTTATGAGAATTTTTTTTGAGATATTTATTGGATTTTTTGTTTCCTCTACATATTTTAGTTTGAATATTTTTATCATTTTCTACCATTTGGAAAGTATCTATCATATGCTTACTCAGTTCCTTATGGTATACAAGGATTTATGATTTCATTGCCTTCTTCTAGAATTGATTTGTGTCCTGTTTGATGCCCTGGAATTTTGTTATTATAATTCTTTGTATCTTTCTAATATGTCATTGAACACATTCTCATTTTAACCTATGACTGTAATATTTGTAGTTCTGTTGGCTTGAAGACTTATTTTTTTGTTCATTTGTTTTTGCATGAAATTAGCCTATATGGGAGATGAGCACTGGTTTCAGGGTTCATAATCTTCTGTATCCTTCAGTGGATATTTTGCAATGCTCAATTTGGCTTGGAAAGTACATACTTGAAAAATTATTGTTGCTCCCTGAATGGATATGTCAGTCAGTGGCTATACCTTCAGTCCATATGTTTTATTTCCTGATAATAACTCTCATTATCACTCTGAGATAAATATTATTTTGTAGATTTTATGCTATCTGGAATTTGTAATACAACTTCAGATCTAGCTTGATGATATTCCTGAAATTAACTCCTTTAAGTTTTGACCCACATAATGCTGGAGAAGTTTGAATTGGATATCTAAAACCATTAACATTAGAATTCACACTTATAGCATACATTAGACCCATAATGGAATTCATTTATAAATGTCAAAAAGCCATTATTGTACTACCAATATTTCCTCTGCACACAGATAAGGTAACTAGACACACACTCTTTGCTTTGAGTAAAATATAAAAGAATTTACAGGACCAAGCAATGTTCCTCTAGGTAACAATTACTTTAACAGATATGCATCCATTGGCACCATACATTGCAGTGTTGCACAGATATACATACAAAGAAAGCACCCATATCAACTTAAAACCATAAAGAAAAACATGAATAAAGTTATAATTCATAGGGTTATGAAAATATTACCTTAATATATTGTTCAAGATGTTGGCAATTTAGTATCTGTTGTTAAAGATACTTAATAACAATTATGTAATAAATATTAATGATTTGTATGTGTTTACATTTTTCTTCCCTTAGATTTACCGTCAGTCTTTCGACACCTGTGTCAAGTGTTCCACAAAAACACAACAATCACTGTCTAGCTATCAGAATTGTACCAAGATAAAGTGGCTCTATTTACCAGAAACAATATTGTGCAGTAGTAACAGTCATTATACATTATATATTAAAAACAAGAAAGATATTCTGGAATGATAAAAATTCATTGAATACATATCTGAAATCCTCAAAGTATTAATAAAATGTCACATCAAAAAGGGGAATGTAGAAACATAAAATAGGAGGCCAGAAAATTCTTTGTAATGGGACTATTTATTTGTAGTTGGTTACAAGACAGCATAAATCTATCTCATTGTCCTTGATACTGCCGTGTAATGCAAAGGAATGCAGTTAAGTCAGACCCACCTGTCTACTTCCTGTTGCCTGCTCTATCATGTCTTCATATATATGCAGCTGTTGACCATATGGAAAATGTGAGCTAAACTCTCCTATTTTCACCTTAAGTCCAAGACCATATGGTAAATTCCAAATCTGAAAAATGTCGTACTCTTCCTGAAGTTTTTCTTTCTGGTTCATAATCACTCTGTCTCCAACTGGATTAGTGAAGCGTGTTTTCCTCAGAAAGGAGTACAGCTGAAAGAGACACACCACAGAAACACACACACACACACACACACACACACACACACACACACACACACAAAGAGCATGAGAGAGAAACAGAGAGAGAGAGTCAGAGATCAACTTCCATATAGACATACATAATGCATCTATATGCATGTTATACAGAAATAAACACAAATGCCAACACTCACACACTAAAACAAATCTATACACAGTGGAACATATGCACCAAAACAGACACAAAAACCCAGAAAACTGAGAAACACATAAACAGGGCCAAAAATATATGCACATATTAAATTGCAAATACACACAGGGAAACACTCAAAAACAAAAACACCTACACAGAGAGATATTGATATTGATGGATTTATGCTCATATACAAAGACTGATTGAGAGAGTCAGACAGACAGGCACACTGAAACAAAGATAAACATATGTGCAAGCAATATACAACAGTGAAATCAACACATATGAACATATGCACTGAAAAAAATACACAGGAAGTTATTCACAGAAAAACTCCCATACAGAAAGACATTGACACAGACAAATTAATGTTGAGTTCCACATACAGATAGATATGCAGATATACAGAAACACATATATACACAGTAACACAGAAACAAACAGAGAAACCTAGAAACACAAAAGCATACAACCACAAACAAGAAGAACTATATATTCATACATATGAATAAAAATGTATGTCCTTAACTGAAGAATGACACCGTTTACTGTGTAATTACTTTCACTCAGGATGTGAATGAGGTTCCCAGAGCCTACAGTGTGAGCAGAATCAGTTTGGAACGAGTGTGAAAAATCATTTTATAAACTGATTATCACATATTTGACAATAAATATCCAAGGATTCATCTTTTCATAAAGAAGAGGATTAAGGAGGAAGGATTTAGGCTTACAGTTTTAGAATAGCTGTGGTGAAAGACATGTACTCTGTAACAAAATCAGTGTACTTCCTTTACAAATTGTGCCTTCCACACCATTGCTTTGCATTAAGATTTATACCAGCATCCAGATTTATATCACTACTGAGAAAAATTTCCAGAAATCATTGTGTTTTATGAAATATTCCCTAATCCAGTAAATTGGGACATTTAATAGACACTTAAAGACTTTGAAATTGATGACATCAAATTTCATCCAAAAGAAGAAACACTACCTTCAAGCAGTGAGCATCATGCCCTGTTCCATTATCCATTGGTGGATTATATATTTGCTGAATAAGCATTTCATGGAGGGCATGGGCCACAGCATACACTGCATTATATATGTCATAACTCTCATCACTAAATGCCATGTCAAAAGTCTGTGCTTTGAGCCATTGCAATGAGGCATTGGATAAGCAATTCTTCAGGGTCTTACACATAGAAGCGGAGACATTGCATTTCAAGTTCATCCACTCAAGCCTGGCCAGAAATTTGTCTGTGTATTTGAGAGGGTTCAATGTCTGGACAAAAGTTTTAATACTAGATATCTCAGCATGGTGATATGCAAAAGTAATTTTTCCATTGAATATATTAAATGGGAAGTCATTCTTACTTGTAGTGCCATCCCACTGTGAAGTGGTTACCCATATTCTCTGTAAACCTAGAGATTCCCACCTTCTAAATCCCACAGCTAGAGTACTGTCTCGGTCACCATAAATGATAACTACATTTGTGGATGATGTTACTATTTGGTTATAATACACTTCAGCTCTTGTAAAGAATAAATCCATCTTGACTGGGACCATAGTCACAAAGGCAAAGCAGACTGTAATTTTTTCCATCTCTCCTCTCAAATGTGTGAGAAATTGAATACCCTGATCATTGTCTGAGATGGCCAGTCCAATCCAGTTCCAGTTGAAGTAAAGCATCATAGAGATCATGGCCAGGACTAAAGATGTGTCCTTGGCAGCCATTTGATACAGAGAGGGAAATTGTTCATGACTGCTGAGGATGGGATGGAAAGGTCCGTAGGTAACCTGAAGGACCTACAACACAGGGAGCAGCATGATGTAGCACACACTCATAAGATCTTATAAACACACTTTCAGCCAGGAGTTCCTTAAAATACTCCTTATCTCTTACTTCTTCCCTCATCTCAATTTCAAAAAGGAAATGAAGCCCCATCAAGACTGAATAATAACCTTGAACTAAATTGTTAAACACAGATTTTTAAGGTAGTATCCTCCTCACAATCTTCTTAGCATCTAGGACTTATAACAGCAGAGCCAGAATTTCTTTCAAAGTCACAACACAAAATCTCACCTGTTGAGGCATGAAGAGGTTGAGCATGGTCCCAACCATCACAGATGTTGCCAAATTTGGTCCTGTAAGCACCACTATACACATAGTCTGGTCATAGCAGATATAATTGGGAATATCACGAAATTCTTCAGAAAATTGCAAGTGACTATATAATTTCGTCTCAGTTGCACAACCACCTTTTGAGCATTCAAATATGAATGATGAATTTGGTAACAGATCAACATTCCTGTTGACTTCATCCATGGAAAAAGCTAAGGCCAATGCAAACTGGATGTTTTTTGTTGTTCTGTAAAAGGGTATGGTGATTATTATGAACAGAGATCTACAGATGCTCCTGAGTAGTCAATAGATGGACTATTCTTAGCTGTACAGTATTCCCAACCACTGCCAATACTGATACAAATGGCTTATGCTGTGAGATTAGAATAATATGCATAGCTGGAAGCTTATAAAAAGCTTTAAAAGTTCATCAGAATGTATTTTCCATTAAATAAAGTGAGACATCAGCACCTTTCAAAGAGTGTGTTTTCAATTTCTGGTTTTTGAATGCTTACTCTAAAGATAAAGACAATGGCAGAGGCTTTAATCAAACAACAAACCTATTCCTGTATTCATTTTGAAATCATCAATCAATGTGAAAAATTCAAGAGACATGTGAGCCTATGAGTTTATCATATTTTCTTATCAAATTAACTGAATTTGATAAGACTGTCAAATAATGATTGTTGAGTGCACAATAGTATGGGCAATGTTTGGCTCTTGTGCTTTCCTTTATAATCAGTGGGCATTATAATTAACATATGCCCTTGATCTTTATGTTATTCTTTTTTTCTGATTTATCTAATTGAGGTGTAAAATCTCTTCTTAAGATTTATATTTAAGTGAATTTAAATGCCAGCGATGTATTTTGTAAAGCTGTATGTATGTGTTCACAAATGTATATGGACAGCATTAGTGTTAATATGGGTAATAAATAGAGAATGGATTCCAAGGTTTTGAACACCAATTTGCTACAAATTAGATTGGCCTCAAAAGCACAAAGATACACCAGCTCCAGGTTCTTATTGCAGCAATTAAGCCCATGTACTACCTTCTAAGTACTCTTCACCTAATTTATGTTTATACGAAATGTCATATGTTCTCACTGGAAACTTCTGACCAATTGGTTTTTATACAACAAAACTGCTTTGACTACATTTCTAGTTACACTAACACAATAGCATCCTACATTAATTTGTATATGCCAGTTTAACATCTTTGTACAATAGAAGATGATAAAGAATAAAATCTGAGGAAAATGTTTATGAGGCTTCCTGTAATAAAAGTGGGTAATAAGTAAGTTGGGAGTGAATAATATCAATTTTTTTTGAAAAGATCAGTAACTTCTGTCTCTTTCTAGTCATTTAATATAATCTGACCAATAAACATCAGCCATACTTCTTCATTCTAAATGATACACTCAGAGTAAAATAAATCTATTTCCAACTTATATATTGTACTACTATGTTGTCATTATGTATTTACCTATATATTTTCAAGTAAAAATAATTTTTGAATATTTTTATTACCACACAGCAAAAATGTCATTGAAAATTTTAGTAACACACAACAGGAATTTGAGAATCGATCTTGTGAATCCAAAACACCAATTCCTTTCCCTCAAACCTTAAGATACATGAATCCTTGAGCAGTTAGAGTGTCCCAGTGGAGTAAATTTCTGTGTTTGATAACAATATTAACAATCTACAACATCAAAATATGTGTAGTCCCCACATTGGTAAAATAAACAGTTATAATTAGCAAAATTACTGAAAGCAATGTGAGAGGTACGTGGGGAATATGTGTCAGAAAATAAACAAGTTAGATACAAAGAGACAATACATTTGTTTTAAAAATAATGGCAAAGATGTGCTAATATGTAACTGCTCTATTCCCCTTTTAATGTGTTGCTAACTATCACACACTAGGGCTGTCAATCAAGTAAGTGACAAGGGAAGTGTCAATCACACTTTTCAAAGAATGCAAGCATATTATCTACAGTTCATAATTTTTTTGAGCAAAACTAGAGTGAAGAAGTAGACTTTGAAATTAAAGGCAGTGATTTTACATGTAGGTAAATGATGTGTGGAGAAATAGGAACACATATGATGTTCACAAGGGACCAGTGTCTTATTTCCATACTTAATGCAGTCTCAGGATAATGGGACCACATACAGATCATTCAAGAGTGAGCACACAAACACCTGGGCCCAAAAAATACCATTGAAATGCTCCATGGCCAGAGTTTGTGCTGACAGTATGTCCCAGGAAGCAGTCCTTCAAAACTGTGTGGCTTTTATTACCTGCTATGGCTGAATCAGGAGATCCTTTCCCCAAAAAACCATGCCTTTGCCTACCTCTAGAAAACAGAGCCCATCCAAGAAATTGCTTCTACAAACCAAACCATGCTTAAGACTTTTCTTTTGTCCTTTTTAAGGTTTCTCAGGTTTTTACATGGATTTAGTCCACTACATTGGCACACAAATTGTTGCAAGGAACTTCATGCATCCTACTTCTGACACCAGGTGATTTGTGTGCTGTGATTACCATTAATGAATAAAGAAACTGCATTGGCCTCTTGATAGGTCTGAACTTAGGTAAGCAGAGAAAACTAAACAGAATAATGGGAGAAAGAAGGCAGAGTTGAGGGGATGCCATGGAGCTGCTGCCACCAGAAACAGAGGCCCTGAAACTTTGCTGGAAAGCCACTGTCACATGGCAATACACAGATAAATAAAGATGGGTTAAATTAATATGTAAGAGCCAATAAGAAGCTAAAGCTAATGGGCCAAGCAGTTATTTAAATAATACAGTTTCTGTGTGATTATTTCAGATCTAAGATAGCCATGTGGCCGGGAACCAACAAGCAGACTTACTCTAATAATGGTAGAGTGTTTTTGTGAGTGTGGGTCGATGAGCTTCTTTCAGTGGATATGCCTGAAGAGAATGTAGGAAATTATGGGACAAGTCTTATCTCTGGTGGTGTTATGTCTTATTTAGTATTTGTGATGAGGTAAACAGGACTACTGTTCTTCTATAGATATTATTGTACATTGAAAAATAAACATCTAAAAAGTGCATGACTCTGGTTCTCTGATGAGCTGTCCTGGGTGCCCACAATGTGGACACAGAGAAAAGTGAAAGGCAGATTCTTTCATAGGAAGAGACTTCTACTTTTAATTTTTACATACCTTTTTGCTAATTTCCTGTTCAGAAAAGTTTTACTGTTGCCACAAGTGTCTTGAACATTGTGTAAACTTTCCTTGGGCAGTTGAACAGATGACTATTCACCACAGAGAAAGCATCAATGACAGAGAAAGTCAATGATTTAACACAATCTTGCATTGGTTTATCAGATCTTTACCTGGGAACATGCTTGCCAACATAAGTCCATGTAGGATATTTGCACATTGAATTCTCCAAGGCTCTCACTCTCTCTGTGCCTGTTCACCATATCTCATATCTTTGATTGCCCTTTCTACATTATCCCAGTCTGCAACAGGGACAGTCTCCCAGCTCTACTAAAGACCACAATGGCCACCAGTATTCCAGATAGGCTGCTCACATTTGAATGTCACCCACTTTCCATGTACCCCAATTGTGATTTCCCTTCCCCAACCCTCCAGACCAGAGTGCTTCAGTTCTTTAACACTGTAAGAGTCTCTACTCAACCAGAGACCATAAAGGAGTGTTAGAGTTTGACATAAATGGCCTACCCCAATGCAATCCCACAATTTGGTTCCCTACCATATTCTCAATCCCAAACCCCTATGAATCAAACATCCCCAGCTTCAACATAAGGAGAGTCCCCCCCGCTGTACCAGAGGCCAATGTTGCTACCAGACATTCATCTTCCAACTTGTGTGTCAGATTCCAATTTGAGTGTCAGATTCCTAGACACAAATGTTAATATTCTATCAGCAACAACCGAGCAATATATGCCATTTATCTTACTACAGCAAGACCTGAATTCCAGTACAACTGAAGCATAAAACCAACTTCATGAATATGATTGAGGACCTTATGCAAGGTGGAGCCTTCTTGTTTGTCCCAGCCGTCTGGTTAGCTTAGCCCAGAAATAACCACATAGAAATTGTATTAGTTAAATCACTGCTTGACCCATTATCTCTAGCCTTTCTAGCTAACTCTTATATCTTGATTTAACCCATTTATACTAACCTGTATATCGCCACATGGCAGTGGCTTTCCGGGAAAAATTCTAACCAGTGTCTGACTCAAGCAGAAGATTCATGACATCTCCCTGACTATGCTTTCTTCCTCCCAGCATTTAGTTCTGTCTCCCCACCTACCTAAGTTCTGCCATATCACCAGGCCCAAAGCAGATACAAATAACTACACAATGAGATAATGACATAGAGAAATTTATGCACATATACAAAGACATAAACAACAGATACACACATACACAACAACACAGATATACATATTTGCAAGCACATATAAAGAAATATGAAGAACATATACATAGGCATGTGAAGAGACATGTATTGACAAACACTCACAGGCAGATAAAAAACTCCCATATAAAAAGACATTGACATATGGCAAATTTATTCTTACTTCTAAAAACAGATAGAGATACAGCTATACTGAAGTGTACACCACACACACACACACACACACACACATTATAGCAACACAGATATAGGCACAGATACAAAGAAACACACAAACATACATGCATACAAAGTGAGAAATCTCTATTAACATAAAGGAATATGCATGTATACACAAAACTGAATCACAATAAAATTTCTTCTGTAATTTCTCTCAGAGTTATATGTAAGGTACCCAGAGTGTACATGGGTGCATAATCAGTAAAGGAAGCTTATGGAAAACTTCACATTCAGTAACTTACCACATACGCGACAATTAATAAAGGAGTGTTTATCTTATCAACATAGAGAACATTAATAATTAAGAACTAATATGTTTTCAGTATTAGGATGGAATGATGATATTCATGTGCTTTGTAGAAATCACTGATTTTCATTGATAATTAGTTTCTCCCCATTCATTTTCTGTATTAGAAATTTATATAAAAGTCTAGATTTATTAACACAGCAGAAAAATGTTCAGAAATCTTTCTATTTGGCCAATATTTCTTAAAATAAGAGATTTTGGCATCTAAGATCCTCTAAGCACTATGGCATTGACGGCAGCAAATATAATCCAATAAAAGAAACTCTACCTTCTAACATTTAGTATCAATTTTTTCCTATTGTCCAGTGACTGTTTATCTTATTGAAGAATCTCATGCACTGCATGGGACACAGCATGCACAGCATGGGCAACAGCATGAACAGAACTCTATACATCATAACTCCTCTCATTAAAGGCCATTTCAAAATGTGTACCATTAGTAATTCCAATGAGGCATTGAATGAGAAGTTCTTCAGTGTCTGATACTTAAAAGGTGATACTTCTAAACTTCATCCACCTAATCTTGTCAGGATTTCATCTGAGTTTTAGGAATTGGTTCATGTAAGGTAAAAAATTTAAAAAGCATAAATCTCAGCAGGTTGGTTTGCAAAAGTTAACATCCCAAGGGATGAGTCAATTGTGAAGTCTCTATTTCTTATAGAGAAATCAAACCTACTGTGAGGTGGTGACCAATATTCTTTGTATACCTAGTGATTCTCACATTCTGAAGCACGCAGTGAACTGTTTGTGTAATCATAAATGAAAAATAAATTGTGGATGATGTCATGATTTGGTTATAGTTTACTTCAGGTCTTCACAAGTATAAATGCATGTTGACTGTGATTGTATTAACAAAATCAAAGCAGATTTTATATTTAACAACTCTTTTTTTTCAATTATGAGAGAAATTGAGCACCATCTTCATTGTCTGAGATGGGCAGCCCAATCCTGTTTTAGTTTAAGTGAAGTATGAAAGAAATCATGGCCAGAACTAAAGATGCATCTTTGTGCGCCATCTGATACAGAGAGGGAAACTGACCACAATCACTCAGGATAGGATGGACAGGTGCATACATAAGCGGAATGAGTGAACTAGAGTGGATGGAACATAGAATGAAGAAAGTGAGGAGCTAAAGTAGCATGCACTCCTCAAAACTTAGAAACACTGTTCTTGCAAGTGTTCTTGAAAACTCCCTCACTTGTTAATCTTTTCTCATCTGTTTCACACAAGGAAATGTAAAAGCCCCAATCAAGTCTCTGAATAGTAGCCTATAACCTCACATTTTGACATCCATGTGTGGCCATTATCTTCCTCACACTTTTCTTAGCATCTGTGAATGGTACAAATGGAGACAAGGATTTCTTTCAAACATCCAAAAATATTCACCTGCTGAGATTTGTAGAGATTCGTGACTAATCCTATTATGACAGATGTTGTTCAATAAGGTCCTCTAAGTTCAATAGTACACCTGATCTTGTCATTACAGACATAATTAGGGGGAGTTTCTTTATTTTGTTCAGATAAAATGAATGAGACTGTGTAATTGTGACCCAATATTATAACACTCCTTCTGGTAATTGAAATACTAGTGACATATTTGGTAAAATATCAGGGTTCTTGCTACATCACCCATGCAAAAATTCAACACCAGAGCAAACTGGCACTTTTCAGTTCGTGTTCTATAAAAGGCAACAGTGTTTATTATGGACAGAGATCTATATATGATTATTTGTAGTAAAAAGAAGAATTATCCTGTAGTGGACAATCTTCTCAGCCTCCCTCAGTAATTGAAACAAATGTCCTGTGTTGTGAGATTGGAATGACATAAGTTGCTGGAAGGTTAAAAAAGCTTTAAATGTTCATTAAAGTAAAGCTCCCATAAATAAGATGAGTCATTTTCAACTCTCACAGAAAAGACAATGCATCTCTGGTTTTTGAGTGCTGGCACAGAAGATAAATAAAGGGTACAGGCTTTGATGAAACAGAAAACCTGATCATATATTCAGTTTGAAATTATTGAGCAAGATTAAAAGTACACGTGATCCAAAATTCTGGTAAGTTTTATAAAACAAACTTAACTGGATAAGGCATTTAAGGAATGACTGGTAAGTGCACAGTAGTCTCTTGGGGACAATGTTTGGCTCCTGTACTACTAATTCTTTCATATTTAGTGGACAATATAGTTAACATATTCCTTCTTGTCTACCATCACTATCTTGTATTTTTTTCTGGTTTATCGATTAAAGGCACAAAATGTTCTTTAAATATTTAATTTTAAATAAATTTAAATACCAAAATACAATTGGTAAATAAATTCATTTGTGTGTATGAACATGAGAAATACTCATTCAGACCATAAAAGGGGAATGGATTTCACAGTTTTCAGTAACATTTTTTAATTGCCACTGGCCCTGAATGCATAATGATACATCTACTCCATTTCATTAATGTAGATATTAAGGGCATGAATCCCAGTAACCCCAATATTGTCTATGTATTTAATGCTTACATAGGTATGTTCAATGTAATTGTACCTGATACATCTGAACAACATGAATTTTCTTGTACAGAGCATCTTCTGTCTACATTTCCATTTACAAACTCACAACACTGGCATGCGGTTGAGAACTATGTACATCTGTAAATTGCAGTGAGATTTCTTTGTGCCAGTATTACATGTTTGTAAAGTACAATAATATAAAGTGTGCAATGTATGGAAAATATTTATGAATCTTTAGAATATAGTCAACAATACCATTTTGTGTTTGTTTCACTTAAATAATATTAACTAACTAATAATAATAATAAAAATAATAACTCCTATGTCTTCTTACACATTATGTATCATCTGCAAAATAAACAACAAACTCAAACATATGCTTTCATGCTGAATGATGCACTCAGACTTACAATCAATTTATTTCCTAATTTGATTTCTTACCACTGTGGTACCTTTATGAATAAATGTAAATATTTACCTCTACATATTGAAATAAAAATAATCTTAAAATATTCATTATTACCTTATAGAAAATATTATCAAAAGTTTCATTAATACTCAACAGGAATTTGGGATAAAAAACTTATGGAAGTGAAACACTAACTCCTGCATAGTAAACATTAGGAATTGTCAATAATTTGAGCTCTTGGGGTGATATAGTGATCTAAAGTGTTATATTTGAAAAGAACTATCAACAATACACAAAATCATAGTTTTTAAAGTGTTAAAAGGCAAAGTTATAATTAGTAAAATTATTGTAGAGAAAAATAAGACATAAATGAGATAGACTTGACAGTGAGTAACACTTTTAGACCTATAGAGAAGAAACATGTGCTTCTTAAATAATAGCAAAGAGCAAGTAAGTACCATTATCAAGTGTTGACAAGTATCACATGCTGCAGCTGCCAATCAGGCAAGTGCAAGGAGAGTAAGCAGTCACCTCCATTAGTGACAACTCATATTTCAAAAAATGCAAACATACCATTTATACAACAAAAATTATTTCTTTAATGAGACAGTGAAGAACTGTACTGTGGAAATAAAGGCCTGTGGTTGTACATAAACAAAGTATGGAGAAACAGAATCGTATAAGAATTTAACAGTAGGCAAGTCTCCTGTTTTCATTCTTTTTGCAGCATTAGAAGGCACTGTGTGACCACATGCAGAACATCTGAGAGAGTAACTGAATATCTATGTAAAAACTCTTTGGACCTAGGGGTGCCACACATATTAGTTGCCCTGAGACATGCATTTGAAGCTGCATGGTCATCACAGGATCTAATCAACATCAGTTTAGCTGCACCCATTTACTATGATATTTATTGTCTAATATGGGGTTTCTTTTGATAAGCTATTACTGGCTACTCAGTTGTGGAAAAAGTCAAAAGCAGAGATATACATGGTGAACAAAGTGACACAGTCCCCCTTTCTCTCAGCTTCCAGCCTTATAAGTTGGAGGGTAAGTAGGAAAATAATATTACACCCCATGAACAAACTAAAAGTAAAATAAATAAATAGCAAGGGTCTCAAAGAATTTGGGGTTGCAAATGAAAATAACAGAATAAAAGATTCTAAGCATTGCTATGAATCTCATTTTCTGACCCCCTATGAAATATTTATGGTAACATTAACATAGAAAATTCAAAGAAACTTACTGTACATTCAGAATGTCGTTGAAATAATCTTTCTCCACAGGCCACTGCACTGTTGTAAGTAAGAAGACACAACCTGTCACCAAGTCTTCGTCTTTGTCTTTATTCTCATACATTCTCCAAAAGCACCTGGGATGAGTGAACCTGGACACAAAAAGTGGAATGTTCAGGAGAAAGAAGAGAAAAATCAAAGTGAACATCTTTGTCCTACTCAGAGCCTGGGCAGTGTGTATTGTGAAGTGCTATTTAGATCAGCACATTATATGGGCACCCGGATATTCCCACCTGCTTTTATTTCTGCAGCCAAAGAAGAAGCTATTTGTGTATTCATGATTCTGTTATTTCCCAGTTGATTCCTTGCCTCTGGAGGAATCTTGGACACTTTCTTTCCCTATGGCTGTGCACCTGATATGCATGTGATCCAAATTTAGTTCAGAAATATATATGAGGAAAATTCAGGTAGTTTCATGACATCATTTAATTTTGTGGAAATTACGGCTCCTTGGAGGAGGTCATTTTGAGAAAAATTTGGGGCCATGGCTGCCAGAACAATCTTTTTATGTTAATGCATTTAGAAATGATGTCAGTGGCTTTGGTTAGATGATCCATATTGAGACATGCAGCAATGTTTTAGGAAGGACACACAAATTTGAAATTCCTAGTTGCACACTGGGAATTCTTTCACAAAATCCCTGTCAGGGAACAACAGTTCCATGGTTAGAGAAACGGAGTTTCACACAGCATGCACAGTGGGCTTATACTACAGGACTGACAGTAACAGAATATCTAACCAAATACTGTGCTTCCATTGTTTTAAAAACAAATAATCAGCCCCAATTCTAAATTTTTCTGAATCCTGCTGTTCTATAATTATCCAAATCAACATAGAATCAGTTATATTTATAGCATTATAAAATGTTTTTGAATATTCAACAAGATCACTACAGATTCTGTGTTCTACATTTCAAACACTCAATATCTTTTACACCTTCTCCAAACAATAAATATTAAATAGAAGATAAGGCAAATATATTATGTCTATAACATAATCCCCCTCATAATCTCCTTCCATGATCCTCAGTTTTCATAGATCAGTTAGTCATTTGGAAAATTTATCTGCTTTATTTGTGATTTACTACACTGCTTTTCTCATTTTAGATTCTTGTAGTGGTTGTGAATATGTCTTGTTGAGAATCTGCAAAGGAAATAATACTGTGAAGTGACCATGTGCTCCATGCATAATTTTTCTTTTTGATTATGGGGATGATTTTTTGATGGGTTTGTGGATTTGGTTTGCAAGTATTTTATTGATTATTTTTGCATCTATGTTCGTTAGTGAGATTTGTCTGTACTTCTCTTTCTTGGTTGAGTATTTGTGTGGTTTTGGTATTAGGGTAGCTGTAGTCTCAAAAAAAGAGTTTAGCAATGTTTTTTTAGTTTCTATTCTGTGGAACACTTTGAAAAGTATTGGTATTAGCTCTTCTTTGAAGTTCTCATAGAATTCTGTACTGAAACCATCCTGTACTGGGCTTAGTTTTGGTTGGGAGGATTTTGATGACTGCTTTTATTTCCTTGAAAGTTATAGGTCTATTTACATTATTCACCTGGTTTTAATTTAATTTTGGTTTGTGATACCTCTACAGAAAACTGTCCATTTCTTTTATCCATTCCGATTTTGTGGAATATAGTGTTTTTTTTTTTTTGTATGACCTAATGATTCTCTGGGATTTCTCATTGTCTTCTGTTATATCCCCATTTTCATTTCTGATTTTGTTAACTTCAGTGTTCTCTCTCTGCCTTTAAATAGTCTGAATAAGCACTTGTCTATCTTGTTGATTTTCTCAAAAAATCAGCTCTTTGTTTCATTGATGCTTTCAGCCCACAATTTGATTATTTCCTGTCGTTTCTTTCTGTTCTAGAGCTTTCAGGTGTGTTAATCAGTCACTAGTATGAGTTTCCTCTACTTCCTTTATGTCGGCACTTAGTGCTGTAACCGTCGTCTTAGCGCCACTTTTGTAGTGTTCCATGGGTTTTAGGACATTGTGCCTTTATTTTCATCAAATTGTAGGAAGTCTCTAATTTCTTTACTTTTTCTTTGACACAGGGGTTGTTCATTAGAGCACTGTTCAATTTCCATGAGCTTGTTGGCTTTCAGCAATTAGGTTTGTTTTTAAATTCTAACTTTAATCAATGGTTATCTGATAAGATACAGGGATCTACTCCATTTTTTTGGTATCTCTTCTGCTTGATTTCAATTTGAAATATGTTTTATAGGATGTTAGGATAACTACACTTACTTGTTTCTTAGGTCCATTTGATTGGCAAATTTTTCCCAGCCTTTTACTCTGAGATAATGTCTATGTTTGAGGTTGAGGTCTGATTGTTGTGTATAGCAAAGGATGGACTTTCCTTTTGCTTCCATTTTCTTAGCTACCTCTTTTTATATTTGAATTGAGTCCATTGATATTAAGAGATAATAATGACCAGTGATTGTTAATTCCTGATATTTTTTTTGGTAGAAGTGTTTGTGTTTTTCCCTTCTTTGCCTGCATTTTTCTGTGTACTGTTACCGTTCTTTGTTTGGAGTATTCTTCCTGGTACTTCCTGTAGTGCTGGATTTGTAGATCATTATTATTTAAATCTGGTTTTGTTGTGGAATATCTTGTTTTCCCCATTGATGTTGATTGAAAGTTTTCCTGGGTATAGAAGTCTGGGCTTGCATCCATGGTCTCTTAGTGTCTTGTCTGCAGCATTTCTGTCCAGGACCTTCAGGCTTTTATGTTTTCCATTGAGAATTCAGGTCTGACTTTATATGTTACTTGACCTTTTTCCTTTCTGTTCTTAATATTCTTTCTTTCTTTTGTATGTTTTATATTTTGATTATTATACAGCAAGGAGACTTTATTTTGTTCATTCTATTGGTATTCTGTAAGTTTCTTGTATCATCAGGATATCCTCCTTTAGGTTGGGAAAGTTTTCTTCTTTTCTTCTTTCATTTTGTTGAATATATTTTCTGTGCCTTTGAGCACAATCTTCTATCTCTATTATTCTTCTGCTTGGTCTTTTCATGGTGTCCCATATTTTGTGGATGTTTTGTGTTAAGAATTTATTAGATTTAATGTTTTCTTTGGCCATTAATTCTATTTACTCTATAGTATCTTCAACACCTGAGATTATCTCTTCCATGTCATCTATTCTATTGGTTATGATTGCCTATGTTGTTTCTGTTCATTTACTCAAATTTCCCATATCCAGAATTCCCTCTATTTGTGTTTTCTTTATTGTTCATATATCTGTTTTCAAGTCTTGAACTGTTTGAGCTGCCTGTTTCTCCTGTTTGTTTTTTCTTTTTTCTTGCTTTTTTTTCTATGTGATTTATTATTTTTTTATTATATTTTCCTCATTTTTTAAAATTTACAACAAAAATTTGATTTATTAAATAAAAAATAGAAACATTCCACAATTTGGTAAGGGCCAATTGTTATCTTCAATTCAATCCCTTCGCTTAACTCCACATCGAGTTTCTAACATGTCCTTGGCCAGACAGCAACTAAGAGATAGCTTACTGGGACCATGTATTTTCCTCAATTTTTAAGGGACTTTTTCATTTCCCCTTTAAAGTTCTCCATCATCCTGATAAACTTATATTTGAAATCATTTTCTTCTCTTGTTCTGGGTTAGCATGATCAAGTCTTTCTGTATCACTGAGTTCTGTTACCATGTTGTTTCTTAGGTTTTGGAGAAATTCTTGTATTGTTCCCTACCCATTTCTTACTCCCAGAAGTGTCTTTGTATGTTGTTCAATCCTTGATGTATCTGTCTGTGTCTATCGGAACTTTTCTTGCTCTGCTCTGTACTGTTGCTCTCGTGTGAGTTTACTCAGGGCCCTGCTCTCTTGGTCCACTCTGTGCAATCACAGTTTTGTGCTTCAAGGTTTCTCACTTGGTCCTCTCTGTGTAGTGGCATCTGTGTTTCATCATTCCACTGAGGTTGTGGTTGGGTGACAGGAAGGTTTGACAGGAGTGTGACTTGTAGGTTTCATGGTCAGATGGATGGAATGGGGAGTTGGAGCAGCCTACCTGCAGGAATCTTGACTGCTGGCTGGCTAGAGAAGCTGACACAGGTATGGGAGCACACATGATTTTGCTTAGGTATGGACGGACTAGAGATTGGGGTGTGTAGTCATTCACCTTTTGGTTTTTTCTGTCGAGATTGCTAAATTTAACGGTCATTTGATGAGTACTGTTGGAACAAAATAAAGATGAACCTTCCTAAACTATATATATCTCTGTAGGAGATCTAAATGAATTCACAAACAAATAAAAGAAACAGAATACTATCATTTGGTTACATCTAATTGAGTTATTGTCTAAAAGTAATATATTGGCTGTCTCCAAGCACCTTGTCTGTGGACAAGATTATACATTATTTTTCACGGTTTGATGGCAATGTCCTTTAATAAAACCTTAACTTTACCTTCACAACAGATTGAACAAACAGGATTGAAACACAAAAGAAATCATAGAACCTGAAGTAACACATCATAATTCTTACATGTGTGTTTCCCAGTTGGGGTTACATACCTGAAAGTAGAAGTAAACACAAGCTTCATTTCTAATCCTGAATCAATATCCAATTTATAATCAATCACTAATGATAATTGCCTTTCCTCCAAAGAGTCTCAATAGGGAATTTGCATGCCCAGAAACAGAAGTGAATAGATAATTCACTCAACCTCATTCTTGGATATCCTTGTCTCATAATGTTGTGTCAGAGTTTCACCTTGTCTCTAATTGTTTGGCTTGTCATATCATATGTATTATGTGATACATGCATTTATATGTATATATATTCATAAATGTGCATATATATTAATTTCCACTTTTAGTCATATAGATACTTTGCATAAATATTATAGGTTTCAGGTTAAATTTTTATGGGATTCCTGAGTGTGCAATTCCATTGGTCTGATTCTCATCCATTCTCTTTAGATCTTTTATTTTTATTTCCTTATTTTGACCTAACATAATGTGTTAGCTTTTCTTAAAATTAGCATAATTTTTTTATTACTTTCCAATAGAAACCTGTTTGTTTTTCAATGAAAGATAAAAAGTGGTGGATAAGATAACATAAAGGGGTTATGGGAAGGTGTATGGAAGAATAAAGGAATAAAGGCAGGAGAAGACCTAACTAGAGGATATTATGTAGAAAAATATTTTTAATGAATAAAATAATAAAACCCATGTTCAATTTCAGTGTTCTGTAAAATTCAATTTTAAAAAGAACATTATATTTTAATACAATCTGTACTATCAATAGGGAAAGGAGAGTATAAGTTTTATTATGTAGAGCTAACAATGCACATTATAGGAGAGTCTATGGTCTATGTCTCTATGCTCAAAGATCACAGTAAGACAGACAAAAGAGAAACAACCTCATGTACCGGACAAAGGCATGTGGTCATCACACAAACTACAACTTCAAGGAATGACTATTAAAGTATTTGTTTCACAAATTAAGTTTTTCAAAGTTTAAATTTACCACTGAAAGATATCTATCTATATATCTAGGTATATCTAGAAAGATACATATCTTTCATCTTTTCTTTTTCTATTCTAAAAAGTAAAAATAGTACAGTAATGAATTCAGTATATTTAATCAAATATATACAAGATTCAGTTTTATATCTTTTTTCATTCAAAACAATACATGAGAAATATACATTATAACATAATATAAGCCTATATTAACATAATGAAATCAATAAAAATAATTGTGTAGAAATTTTACACATTTTTTACTTTATCATGAACAATATAGGCATGTATTGTTTAATTACATCATATGTAAATTCTCATGTTAATTTTCATTGAGATTATCTGTAAATAAAAGATTCATAAAATTAAAAAATTAATTTAATTTCAATTAGGTGTACGGGTGCTTTTTGAGTGTGTTACGTGCACATCTGAATGTAGGTGTACTTGGAAGCCAAAAGAGAGCAATGCTTTCATTGGAGCTATTATTACTGGAAAGTATGAACTGCAAGTTTTGGGGAAGGGATAGTGAACTCATCTTCTCAGAAAACACACATGAATGCCCTATTGTCTGCAAGTTCCTTGGCTCAGGAACAGTTTCCTGCTCCTCCACTAAGGCATTCCACCCAGAGGGGTGAGTGTCTGCCTGCCAGGCAGACCTGAAGGTCCCAGCAAGGGAGTGCGGGCGCCTTCAGCTTGTGCTACAGGGTCTTATGTGTTCTACTTGGGCCCACCCTGCCCACATATTTGCCCTTTTGTCCGAGGTGTCCTTGGACTAACAGGCATCCCAGTTTTAGTGCTGAGGAGTTCCATCCAGACGGGTCCTTGGCTCAGGAACAGTGTCCTGCTCCTGCACTCAGGCTATCCACGCAGAGGGGGCTACCAGGCATTTCTGTTTTAGTGCTGAGGAGTTTCATCCAGACATGAACAGTTCCTGCTCCTGCACTGAGGAGATCCACCCAGAGAGTCAGTCACAGAAAAGACTGGACAAAGACACCAAGACTCTCCTTGCTCCATTTGAAGGAAGAGATGGGCAGGGACCAAGGCAAGAATTTCTCCAACAACCTGAAAGGCAACATTACATCACCAGAATCCAGGGATCATGAAACAAGAAGAATTGAACACCCTACTCCAGAAGAAATAGAAGAAATCGACCTTAAATGGAACTTTATGAAAATAGTAGAGGACCTTAAACAGGATGTGAAAAACTGCTGTAAAGAAATGGAGATGACAAACAAAAAGGTAGAGGAAATGGATAAATTTCTCATAGATACCCAAGAAAAAGAAGAAAAAGAAGAAAAAGCAATCAAACAGGTAAGGGAAACAGTTCAAGATTTGAAAAATGAAATAGAGGTAATGAAGAAAACACAAACAAAGGGAAAGCTGGATTTGGAAATTCTGGGTAAACAATCAGGAACTAAAGAGACAAGTATTACCAACAGAATACAAGAGATAGAAGAATCTCAGACACAGAAGATACTATCGAGGAAATAAACTCACTGATTAAAGAACAAAACAAATCCAACATATTCTTAACACAAAACATCCAGGAAATCTGGGACACCATGAAAAGAACAAACCTAAGAATAATAGGGATAGAAGAAGGGGAAGAATTACAGTTCAAAGGCCCAGAAAATATATTCAACAGAATTATAAAAGACAACTTTCCCAACCTAAAGAAGGATATTCCTATGAAGGTACAAGAAGCATAAAGAACACCAAATAGACTGGATCAAAAGAAAGCATCCCCATGCCATATAGCAATCAAAACACAAAACATACAGAATAAAGAACATATATTAAGAGCTGCAAAGGAAAATGGTCAAGTAACATATAAAAAGAAACCTATCAGAATTACACCTGACTTCTCAATGGAAACCATGAAAGCCAGGAGATCTTGGATAGATGTGCTGTAGACACTAAGAGATCATGGATGCAAGCCCAGACAACTATACCCAGCAAAGCTTGCATTCACCATCGATGAAGAAAACAAGATATTCCAGGAAAAAAACAGATTTAAACAATACATTGCCACAAACCCAGCGTTACAAATAAATAATACTAGACAGAAAATCACAAACCAAGGAAGCCAACAACACCCATTATAACACAAGCATCTGATAACTTTCCACCAACACAACTCAAAGAAGGGAAACACTCAAACTTTACCACTAAAAAAATAACTGGAGTTAACAACCACTGGTCATTAATATCAATTAATATCAATGGACTCAATTCACCTATAAAAAGGCACAGGTTAAGAGAATCGCTACGAAATCAGATTCCAACATTATGCTGTTTACAAGAAACACATCTCAAACTCAAAGACAGACACTACCTCAGAGTAAAGGGTTGGGAAAAGGTTTATCAAGCAAATGGTCCAAAGAAACAAGCAGGTGTGGCTATACTAATATCTAACAAGATTGATTTCAAACTAAAATCAATCAGAAGAGATGGAGAGGGACATTTTATACTCATAACAGGAACAATTCATCAGGATGAAGTCTCAATCCTGAATATCTATGCCCCTAATATAAAAGCACCCACATATGTAAAAAAAAAACATTACTAGAACTCAAAGCATACATGAAAACCCACACTCTAATAGTAGGAGATCTGAAAACTCCGCTCTCACCAATGGACAGGTCAACCAGACAGAAACTTAACAGAGAAATAAAAGATCTGACAGATGTAATGAACCAAATAGACTTAACTGACATCTATAGAACATTCCACTCAAACTGAAAAGAAAATACCTTCTTCTCAGCATCTCATGGAACCTTCTCAAAAACTCATCACATAATTGGTAACAAAGCAAACATCCATAGATACAAAGAAATTGTAGTAACCACCTGTATCTTATCGGATCACCATGGAATAAAGTTAGAATTTCACAACAATGCTACCCCCAGCAATCCTACATTCTCATGGAAACTGAACAGTCAATTACTGAACCCCATTTGAGTCAAAGAAGAAATAAAGAAAGAAATTAAAGTCTTCCTTGAATTTAATGAAAATAAAGACACAACATACTCAAACCTATGGGACACTATGAAGGCAGTGCTAAGAGGAAAGTTCATAGCACTAAGTGCCCACATAAAGAAAATGGAGAAAGCACACATTAGAGACTTAACAGCACACCTGAAAGCTCTAGATAAAAAAGAAGCAGATTCACCGAAGAAGAGTAGAAGATGGAAATAATCAAACTGAGGGCTGAAATCAACAAAATAGAAACACAGAAAACAATCCAAAGAATCAATGAAACAAAAAGCTGGTTCCTCGAGAAAATCAATAAGATTGACAATCCACTATCCAAACTAATCAAAAGGCAGAGAGAGAACATGCAAGTTAACAGGATAAGAAATAAAAAGGGGGACATAACCACAGACACAGAGGAAATTCAGAGAATCATTAGATCTTACTACAAAAGTCTGTATGCCACAAAATTGGAAAATGTGAAAGAAATGGACAATTTTTTAGATAAGTACTATATACCAAAATGAAATCAAGACCCAGTGAACAGTTTAAATATTCCTGTAAGTCATGAGGAATTAGAAGCTGTAATCAGAAACCTCCCTACCAAAAAAATCCCTGTACCACATGGTTTCAATTCAGAATTCTATCCAGAACATACATAGGGAACTAATACCTATACTCCTTAATGTGTTTCATAAAATAGAAACAGAAGAGTCATTACCAAACTCCTTTTATGAAGCTACAGTCACTCTGATACCAAAACCACAAAAGACTCAACCTAGAAAGAGAATTACAGACCAATCTCACTCATGAACATAGATGCAAAAATTCTCAATAAAATACTGGCAAACCAAATCCAATAACACATCTAAAAATTAACCATTATGATCAAATAGGCTTTATCCCAGAGAGACAGTGCTGGTTCTACATCCAAAAATCTATCAATGTAATCCATCATATAAATAAACTGAAGGAAAAAATATATGATCATTTCATTAGATGATGAAAAATCATTTGACAAAATTCAACACACTTTTATGATAAAGGTCTTGGAGAGATTACGAATACAAGGTTCATACCTAAATATAATAAAAGCAGTATACAGCAAGGCGACAGCTAACATTAAATTAAATGGAGAGAAACTAAAAGCCATCCCACTAAAATCAGGAACAAGACAAGGCTGTCCACTCTATCCATATCTCTTCAATATAGTGCTTGAAGTTCTAGCAATAGCAATAAGACAGCATAAGGAGATCAAGGGGATTTGAATTGGAAAGGAAGAAGTCAAACTTGTGTTATTTGCAGATGGTATGATAGTGTACATAAGTGACCCCAAAAACTCTACTGAAGAACTCCTACAACTGATAAACTCCTTTAGTACCATGGTAGGATACAAGATCAACTCCAAAAAATCAGTTGCCCTCCTATACACAAAGGATAAAGAAGCAGAGAGGGAAATCAGAGAAGCATCACCTTTCACAATAGCCACAAATAGCATAAAATATCTTAGGTAACTCTAACCAAGGAAGTGAAAGATCTATTTGACAAGAACTTTAAGTCTTTGAAGAAAGAAATTGAAGAGGACACTATAAAATGAATCTTCCTTACCCTTGGATTGGGAGAATCAACATAGTAAAAATGGCAATTCTACCAAAAGCAATCTATAGATTCAATGCAATGCCCATCAAAATCCAAACAAAATTCTTCACAGACTTTGAGAGAACAATAATCAACTTAATATGGAAAAACAAAAAACCCAAAATAGCCCAAACAATCCTATACAATAAAGGAACTACTGGAGGCATTACCATCCCTGACTTCAAACTCTATTACAGAGCTACAATAATAAAAACTCAGAATAGCCAAAACAATCTTATACAATAAAGAAACTTCTGGAGGCATTACCATCCCTGACTTTAAACTCTATTACAGAGCTATAGTAATGAAAACTGCTTGGTATTAAAATAAAAACAGAGAAGTTGACCAATGGAATAGAATTGAAGACCCGGATATTAACCCACAAACCTATGAACACCTGATTTTCAACACAGGAGCTAAAAGTATACAGTAGAAAAAAGAAAGCATCTTCAACCAATGGTGCTGGCATAACTGGATGTCAACCTGTAGAAGAATGAAAATAGATCCATATCTATCTCCATGCACAAAATGGATTAAAACCTCAATATCAATCTGAACACACTGAACCTGATAGAAGAGAAAGTGGAAAGTCCTCTACAACACGTGGGCACAGGAGACCACTTCCTATGTTAACCCCAGTAGCACAGACAACAAGAGCAACAATGAATAAATGGGACCTCCTGAAACTGAGAAGCTACTGTAAAGCAAAGGACACTGTCACTAAGACAAAAAGGCAACCTACTGACTGGGAAAAGATCTTCACCAACCCCGCAACAGACAAAGGTCTGATCTCTAAAATATATAAAGATCTCAAGATACTAGACTTATAAATGCTAATTAACCCAATTAAAAATGGGGCACTGAACTGAACAGAGAATTCTCAACAGAAGAACTTCAAATGGCCAAAAGACACTTAAGGTCATGCTCAACCTCCTTAGTGATCAGGGAAATGCAAATCAAAACAACTTTGAGATACCATCTTATACCTGTCAGAATGGCTAAAATAAAAAACACCAACTATAACCTATGCTGGAGAGGTTGTGGAGTAAGGGGTACACTCATCCATTGCTGGTGGGAATGCAAACTTGTGCAACCACTTTGGAAATCAGTGTGGTGGTTTCTCAGGTAATTCGGAATCACACTACCCCAGGATCCAGTAATACCACTCTTGGGAATATACCCAAGAGAAGCCCTAACATACTACAAAAGAATTTGTTCAACTATGTTTGTAGCAGCGTTATTTGTAATAGCCAGAACCTGGAAACCACCTAGATGCCCCTCAATGGAAGAATGGATAAAGAAAGTGTGGAATATGTACTCATTAGAGTACTATCAGCGGTAAAAAACAATGACATCTTGAATTTTGTATGTAAATGGATGGAAATAGAAAGCACTATCCTGAGTGAGGTAACCCAGATCAAAAAAATGAATATGGTATTGATGGAGGAGAGTTATCTGTCTATGTTACTTTCATTGGTTAATTAATAAAGAAAACTGCCTTGGCCCTTTAAGAGACAGAAAATTAGGTAGGCGGAGTAGACAGAACAGAATTGTGGGAAAAGGGGTAGCAGGCAGTGGGGAGATGCTTCAGGCAGCCGCCATAGTGAGCCTCCATGCTTCTCCTCTCCGAGATGGACACAGGTAAAGATCTCTCCTGGTAAGCTACACCTCGTGGTGCTACACGGATTACTAAATATGGGTTAAAGGAAGATGTGAGAATTAACCAATAAGAGGCTACAGATAATGGGCCAGGCAGTGTTTAAAAGAATACAGTTCCCGTGTAATTATTTTGGGCAAAGCTAGCCGGGTGGCGGGACACAGCCCACCGCAGTTCCTTCTACATGGTATGTACTCACTCATAAGTGAATTGTAGCCATAAGTAAGGGAGCCTGTGGTTTGTGATCCTGGAGAGGCTAAGTTGGAAGGTCAACCCAAAGAAAGATTATGTAGTTATCCTCCTGGATATATGATGTAGACGAGATTGCTGGGCAGGGGTTGGAAACTTGGGGGTGGGGATGGGGTGGGGTAAGGGGAAATGGGGAGAGAAAAGTGAGAAGGAGAGGATGGTTAGAACTTGGGGGGAATGGGACGGTTGGGAAGAATGAAGGGTGGATATGGGAGCAGGGAAGTATATATCTTAATTAAGGGAGCCATTTTAAGGTAGGCAGGAGACTTAACTCTAGAAGGGTTCCCAGGGGTCCATGGAGATGTCCCCAGCTGGTTCCTTGGGCAGCTGGGGAGAGGGAGCCTGAAATGGCCCTATTCTATACCTATACTGATGAGTATCTTGCATGTCACCATGGAACCTTCATCTGGCAATGGATGAAGCTAGAGACAGAGTCCCACATTGGAGCACTGGACTGAGCTTCCATGGTCCAAATGAGGAGCAGAAGGAGAGAGAACATGAGCAAGGAAGTCAGGACTGCGAGGGGTGTGCCCACCCACTGAGACGGTGGGGCTAATCTAGTGGGAGCTCACCAGGGCCAGCTGGACTGGGACTGATTGTGCATGCGATCAAACCGGACTCTCTGAGCTTGGTGGACTATGGGCGCTGACTGAGAAGTAAAGGACAATGGCACTGGGTTTTGATCCTATTGCATGTGCTGGCTTTGTGGGATCCTAGTCTGTTTGGATGCCTACCTTCTGGGCCTGGATTGTGTGGGGAGGACCTTAGACTTCCCACAGGGCAGGGAACTCTGACTGCTCTTTGGACTGGAAAAGGAGGGGGAGGAATGGGGGGAGGGGTAGAAATTTTTAATGAATAAATTAGTAAAAAAACAAACAAACAAACAGACAAAAACAATCCAAAGTGAAATTTTTTTTTAGAAATAAAAAGTTTAGGAATTTGAAGAGAATCAATAAAGCCAAGTTTCACCTTTAGAATGTAACTTTCAAACTCAATTTTTCAGAGAATTTCAAAGGAAAATATTCAGTGTCATAGGGATAAACAACAACAGAGTAAGTGAAATAGTGATGAACAATAAAAGTTTTTAAAGTTTTAATAATTTCACCATTCCAGAAACAGGTTGTATGAAAATTTATAGTAATAAAAGCAACATTGTATTGTAATAAAAACGGACACGTTGATGAATGGAATCAAATTGGAGTCCTAGATATAAACGAACACATGTATTGAACCTGACTTTATTTTTAAAAAAGGCAAAAATACACGGTCCCAAAAATAAGATATCTTCAACAAATTGACAGGACTAATAGGATATCTGCATAAAAGAAAGCAAATAGAACTGTGCTGAATACTCTCAGAAAACTCAAGTCAAAATCCATCAATTGCCTTGACATGAAACCAGATATAGTGAACCTGGTAGACGAGAAATTGGGGTATAGCCTTGAACTCATTGGAATAGAAGAAGAATTTCTGAAAAGACCAGTAATAGTGCATACACTAGGGCCAAAACTTAGAAATTGTGGTACATAATGTGGAAAAGTTCCTCTAAGGCAAAGGAAAGTGTGATTCAGACAAACCACCAGCCTATAGAATGGGAAAAGGCTTTAAGCAACTCTGTATCTGATAAAGGAGTGATATTCAAAATATATGAAGAACTCAAGAAACAAGGTATCCAAAACCACATAATTCAGTTTACAAATGGGATACATATCTAAACAGTGAATTCTCAAAAGAGGAAATTCAAATTGTTGAGAAACACATAAGGAAATCATTTTGCCTTTTCTTAGTGTATATTGTTTTAACCTGTTTCCTCTTTGTGGAAGGGTAATAGAAGAACAGTATATCAGGGAGAAAGGGAAGGTAGGGATGGTGGGTTGGAAAACACCACACTATGTTTTTCCCAGCATTCAACTTTTGTCAAAATCACACTTTAACTAAAATAGCAAAAGAAGGACCGTGTGTTTATTTCAATTTCATTATATGTAAGAGAAAGAAAAGTACTGCCACTCTGCACCGAAGTCTAATACTCAAGTCTTGTAAAATAAATGGCTGAGTGGAAGACTTTAGGAGACAATATAGCATGAGGTCCTGCTTGTTCAGGTTTCTGTCCTGCCTGGTTCCCGCAGCTGTTTAACCCCAAAGAAAATGACACAGAGGTCTTCATATGTTATAAACTAATTGCCCCACTAGCTCAGGCTTCATATTAACTCTTATAACTTATATTAGCCCATATTCTAGTATATGTTAAGCACATATCCTAGTACATTTTTTCAGCAGGGTAGGTCACATCCTGCTTCTTCAGTGTCTGGACAGGACTGGGGAGGAAGCTTCCTTCTTCCCAGAATTCTCTTGTTCTCATCGCTCCATCTTTACTTCCTGTCTTGTTGTCCTGCCTAGACTTCCTGCCTGGCTACTGGCCAAACAGCGTTGATTTAGAACATAGTTGACATAATACAGGATTGTCCAGCACCAAGACAATAATAGAAAAGTAGTGTACATGACACTGTTTGGCAATATTATTAGAAGAAACAGAGAGTTTCATTAGCTGATGCATATATCTTCCATTGTAATCTAATATGTTTTTCTCTATAAATATTACAGTTGTCAGTTCCAATGTTCCTATGAAATGCTAGATCAAGAAAATACTTTCTCCTTTAACTTTAAAAGAAAATTTATTTCTGTTATTAACAAAATTTTGTAGCACTCGGTAATAAGTATGTATCCCAGCAAGCCTGTACTAGAAACCAAGATGGAGAACACCTCCACAAACAATATGACATTGCCCTTGGTGCTGTGGTAGACAGGGAGGAAGTTGACACAGACAATGCAGAACAAAGGCATCCTGAAAGTCAACAATTTGTCTTCATTAAATATGTGAGAGGGAATCCAGACCAAGAAGGCCACAATGAAGTTCCTTGAGGGTAGGGAACCATGGTATCCCAAGACAGAGTAGAATGCACTAACTGATCCCTTGTCACATGAAATGATGATACGGTCATGCTCAGCGTATGCATCAATGTCAATAGAAGGAGAAAAAACTCTCAGGCAGAATGCACACAGAATAGTTTGGATGAGGATACAGATGGTAGATATGTAGTTGGGTACCTCTGAAATCAAGAGATACCTCATTTTTCTTTCAGGGACTGTCACTGTGAAAGTCACAAGCACAGTAATTGTTGTGGCCAATACAGTATAAACAGCCATAGTGAGTACAATTCCAAATGTGATTTGCTGCAGAAAATTGGGATGGCCAATGAAGAGCAAGCAGCACGGGAAACAGAACATGAGTGAGATTAGTAATATGTATCTAAGGTTCCAGTTATTGGCTTTCACAATGGGAGTGTCAGGGTGCTTGACAAAGACCTCAAAAAACCACAACTGTGCATACAGAGAAGTACAGACCACTAAGGCCACAGACATCCCCAGGGGATTTGATAGTTCAGAAAAATATCTTGCCAATGTAATGGTTATGCTCAGCATTGGAATATTGGTACATGGGACAGTACATATACAGATCTATATCTGACAGAGAAAGGAAAAATATGATTATTACATTTTTAGAAATTGTATTGACAGTACAAGCCAATTAAGTGTATTGAAAATGCATCTGTATTTGTTGATGAGGATGTAGTTGAAGGAAATTTCTGCATAGTAATACTTCCATTTCACAATGCTCATTCATTATTTTTATGTGTAGTAAAACCAAACAATTATGTTATATTTTGCTTATTTACCTAGGTTTTATTTCTTATTTTTTTAAACAAGGTTTCTCTATGTAGTTTATTTATTTATTTTTTATTGCTTTATAAATAATACTATTCAAAATTTCCATATCCTCCCATTTTCCTTCCACCCCCACACCCTTCCCCTACCCTCCCAAGTCCGAAGAGAGGGCAAGGCACCCTGCCCTGTGGGAAGTCCAAGGCTCTCCCCATGACATCCAGGCTGAACAATGTATGCATCCAAAGAGAAGAGAATCTCAAAAAGCCAGTACATGCAATAGAGATAAATCCCAGTGCCGATGTCAGTGGCCCCTCAGTCTGCCCCAACTGTCAACTACATTCAGAGGGACCAGTTTGATCCCATGCTCATTCATTCCCAGTCCAGCTGGAGTTGGTGAGCTCCCATTAGCTCAGGTTCAGAGGGTGAACCCCTCGTGGTCCTGACTTCCTTGATCATATTTTTACTCTTTCTGCTCTTCAACTAGACCTTGGGAACTCAGTCCAGTACTCTGCTGTGGGTCTCTGTGTCTGTATCCATCCATCACCAGACGAAGTTTCTACAGTGATAGTCAATAGTCATCAGTCTAACTACGGGACAAGGCCAATTCAGACACCCTCTCCTCCACTACCCAGGATTCTAGCTGGGGTCATCCCCATGGACTCCTGAAAACCCCTTCAGAGTCAACCCTCTTGCCATCCCCAAAATGGCTCCCTCAATTAAGATATATCCTTCCTGCCCTGATATCCATCCTTCCCCCATCTCAACATCCCACTCTCCCAAGCTCTCCCCAATCTTCCCCTTTCCCCCTTTCTCTCACTCTCTCACTTTCTTTCTACCCCTTCATCCACAAGGTCCCAACTTTTGCCTGGTGATCTTGTCTGCTTTCAATTTCCAGGTGGATCTATATATGTTTTTCTTTGGGATCACCTTATTACCTAGCTTCTCAAGGATAGCAAAATATAGGCTCAATGTCCTTTGTTTATGGCTAGAATTCACAAAGGAGTGAATACATGCCATATTTAAATTTTGGGGTCTGGGTTTTCTCACTCAGGATAGTGTTCTCTATTTTTATACATTTACGTACAAAATTCAAGATGTCATTGTTTTTTTACCGCTGAGTAGTACTCTAATGTGTAGATGTGCCACACTTTCTTTATCCATTCTTCCATCGAGGGGCATCTTGGTTGTTTCCAGGTTCTGGCTATTACAAATAATGCTGCTATGAACATAGTTGAAAAATGCACTTGTTATACGATTAGGTGTGTCTTGGGTTTATTCCCAAGAGTGGTATTGGTGGATCCTGAGGTAGATTGACTCCCAATTTTCAGAGAAACTGCTACACTGACTTCCAAAGTGGTTGCACAAGTTTGCATTCCCACTAGCAATGGAAAAGTTTTGCCCTTACAACATATCCTTTCCAGCATAGGTTATCTTTATTTGATATTAGCCACTCTGACAGGTGTAAGATGGTATCTCAAATTTGATTTGAATTGCATTTCCCTGATAGCTAAGAACAAAAAACATGTCCTTATGTGTCTTTTGGCCATTTGAAGTTCTTCTGTTGAGAATTCTCTTTTCAGTTCAGTACCCCATTTTTTAATTGTATTTAGAATTTTAATGTCTAATTTCTTGAGTTCCTTATATATTTTGGAGATCAGACCTTTGTCTGATGTGAGGTTGGTGAAGATCTTCTCCCATTCAGTAGGTTGTCTTTTTTGTTTTAATGACTGTGTCCTTTGCTTTACAGAGCTTCTTAGTTTCAGGAGGTCCCATTCATTCATTTTTGCTCTTATTGTTTGTGCTACTGGGATTATATGTAGGAAGTAGTCTTCTATGCCCATGTGTTGCAGGCTACTTAACACTTTCTCTTCTTTCAGGTTTAGTGTGTTCGTATTTATATTGAGGTGTTTAATCCATTTGGACTTGAGTTTTGTACATATTGATAGATATGGATCTATTTTCATTCTTCTACTGGTTGACAACCAGTTATGCCAGCACCTTTTGTTAATGATGTTTTCTGTCTTCCATTGTGTAATTTTAGCTTCTTTGTCAAAATTCAGGTGTTCATAGGTTTGTGGATTAATATCCTGGTCTTTGATTCAACTCCATTGGTCAGTATCTCTGTTTTTATGATAATACCAAGCAGTTTTCATTACTGTAGCTCTGTAATAGAGTTTGATGTCAGGGATGGGAATGCCTTCAGAAATTCCTTTATTGTAAATAATTATTTTGGCTATCCTGGGTTTTTTTGTTTTTCCATATAAAGTTGATTATTGTTCTCTCAAGATCTGTGAATAATTTTGTTGGGATTTTGAAGGGGATTGCATTGAATCTAGAGAATGTCTTTGGGAGAATTGCCATTTTTACTATGTTGATCCTATCTATTTAAGAACATGAGAGATCCCTCGATTTCTGGTATCCTCTTCACTTTCTTTCTTAAAAGCCTTAAAGTTACTGTCAAAGAGATATTTCACTTTGTTGGTTGTTGTTACCCCAAGATATTTTATGTGATTTGTCACTATTTGGAAAGGTGATATTTCTCTGATTTCCCTCTCTGCTTTTTTATCCTTTGTGTATAGGAGTGCTACTGATTTTTTGGAGTTAATCTTGTATCCTGTCACATCACTGAAGGTATTTATCTGCTATAGGAATTCTCTCGTGGAGTTTTTGGGGTAACTTATGTACACTATCTTATCATCTGCAAATAATGGAAGTTTGACTTCTTCCTTTCCAATTAGAATCCCCTTGATCTCCTTATGTTGTCTTATTGTTATTGATAGAGCATCAAACACTATATTGAAAAGATATGGAAAGAGTGGACAGCCTTGTTTTATTCCTAATTTTAATGGAATTGCTTTGAGTTTCTCTCCATTTAATTTGATGTTAGCTGTCGGCTTGCTCTATATTGCTTATATCATATTTAGATAGGATCCTTGTATCTCTAATCTCTCCAAGACCTTTATCATAAAGGGGTGTTTAATTTTGTCAAATGCTTTTTTATCATCTAATGAAATGATTATTGGTTTTTTCTTTCAGTTTATTTATATGATGGATTACATTGATAGATTTTCATATTTTGAACCAGCCCTGCATCTCTGGGATGAAGCCTACTTGATCATAACAGATTATTTTTTGATGTGTTCTTAGATTTGGCTTGCCAGTGTTTTATTGAGAATTTTTTGCATCAACATTCATGAGTGAGATTGGTCTGTAATTCTCTTTCTTGGTTGAGTCTTTGTGCGGTTTTTGGTATCAGGGTAACTGTAGCTTCATAAAGAGTTTGGCAAGGACTCTTCTGTTTCTATTATGTGGAACACATTAAGGAGTATGGCTATTAGCTTTTCTTGGAAGTTCTGGTAGAATTTTGCACGAAAACCATCTGGCTCTGGGCTTTTTATGGTTGGAAATTTTTGATGACAGCTTCTATTTCCTCATGACTTATAAGTCTATTTAAATTGTTCACCTGGTCTTTATTTAATTTTGGTATATGGTATTTATGTAAAAAAGTCAATTTCTTTTACATTTTCAAATTTTGTGGCATACAGGCTTTTGCAGTAAGATCTAATGATTCTCTGAATTTCTTCAGTGTCTGTTGTTATGTCCCCCTTTTCATTTCTGATCTTGTTAATTTGACTGTTCTCTCTTTGCCTTGTGATTAGTTTGGATAGGGGTTTGTCAATCTGGTTGATTTTCTCAAAGAACCAGCTCTTTGTTTCATTGATTCTTTGGATTGTTTTCTGTCTTTCTGTTTTGTTGATTTCAGCACTCAATTTGATTATTTCCAATCTTCTACTCCTCCTCGGTGAGTCTGCTTCTTTCTTTTTCTAGACTTCATCTTGATGAATTTTTCCTGTTATGAGTATAAAGTGTCCTTCTCCATCTCTTCTGACAGAATTTAGATTGAAATCAATTTGGTTAGATATTAGGATAGCCACACCCACTCGTTTCTTAGGTCCATTTGCTTGGAACAAGTTTTCCCAGCCCTTTACTCTGAGATAGTGTCTGTCTTTGAGGTTGAGGTGTGTTTTTTGTAAACAGCAGAATGTTGGATCATGTTTTCATATCCATTCTCTTAAACTGTGCCTTTTTATAGGTTAATTGAGTCCATTGATATTAAGCAATATTAATGACCAGTGGATGTTAACTCCAGTTATTTTTTTGGTGGTAGTGTTTGTGTGTTTCGCTTCTTTGAGTTGCGTTGATGTAGGGTTGTCAGATGTCTGTGCTAATGTTGAGTGTTGTTGACTTCTTTGGGTTGAGGATTTGCTTCTCATACTTCCTGTAAGGCTGGGTTTATGGACACATATTGTTTTAATCTGTTTTTCTCATGAAATATCTTGTTTTCTCCATCGATGGTGAAAGAAAGTTTTTCTGGGCTTGCTTCCATGGTCCCTTAGGGTCTGCAACACATCTATTCAAGACCTTCTAGCTTTCATGGTTTTCACTGAGAAGTCAGGTGTAATTCTGATAGGCTTACTTTTATATAGTACTTGATCTTTTTCCTTTGCAGCTCTTAATATTCTTTCTTTACTCTGTATGTTTTGTGTTTTGATTATTATATGGCAAGCAGATGCTTTTTTTTGATCCTGTCTTTTTGGTGTTCTGTAAGCTTCTTGTACCTTAATAGAAATATCTTTCTTTAGGTTGGTGAAGTTTTCTTCTATAATTTCATTGAATATATTTTCTGGGCCTTTGAGCTGTAATTCTTCTTCTTCTGCCCCTATTATTCTTAGGTTTGGTCTTTTCATGGTGTTCCAGATTTCCTGGATGTTTTAAGAATTTGTTGGATTTTCTGTTTTCTTTGATTAATAAGTTTATTTTCTCTATAGTATCTTCAGTGTCTGAGATTCTTTCTTCTATCTCTTGTATTCTGTTGGTTATATTTTTTTTCTGTAGTTCCCATTCATTTATCCAGATTTCCCATATCCAGCCATCCCTTGCTTTGTGTTTTCTTTCTTACCTCTATTTCAGTCTTCAAGTCTTGAACTGTTTTTTTTTTTTACCTATTTGATTGCATTTTCTTGGTTTTCTTGGGTATCTTTGAGGGATTCATTAATATCTTCTAACTTTTTGTTTGACTTCTTTTCCATTTCTTTAAAAGAATTTTTCACATTCTGTTTAAGGGTCTCTATCAATTTCATAAGGCTATGTTTAAAGTCAATTTTTTCTACTTCTTCTGGGTTAGGTTGTTCAAGTCCTCCTGTTGTGTGTTCACTAGAGTCTAGTGTTATGTTAGATTTTAGGATGTTGGAGGAATTCTTGCATTGGTGCCTCCCATCTCTTCCTCTCCATATCCCCTCAGCAGGGGAGTAGGGCCTCTTGCCAGGCTCCAGTGACCTTGTAGACAAAAAGGCAGGCACTCCAATTCCCCCCAGCATGGGAGGAGTGTTTCTTACCAGATTCCAAGGACCTTTTAGGAAAAAACGTTGGGCTCTCTGGATCCTCTCAACAAGGGATCAGGGCCTCTTGCCAGGCTCCAAGGACTTCTCTGGATGCCCCCAGCATGAGAGCAGGTTTTCTTGCTGGGTTCCAAGGACTTTCAGACAAAAAAGCCTCTGTGTAGTTTTGATGCATGTCCTTGAACTAACTCTTTTAGACCAGGCTGAACTCAAACTCACAGATATCTGCCTGCCTCTGCCTCCTGAGTGCTGGGAATAAATGCATGTGTCACCAGCACTTGACTTTAACTAGTTATTAATGATATCATTTTCCACATTATCAGAAAGCACAGATGTTTTCCGTATATTATGGATATTATGATGAGATGAATTAAACTGGTTAATTGATAGAAACTGAAATCATTACTAATTTCTTTGCTCATGGTGTAAAGTCTTAGAGACCATGGATGCAATTCCTGCTAAGGAATTTCTGTCTGTTTTTATCCTTATATGGATGGGGACTGTTTCTTCCAGTGGGAAAAAACATATGTTACATTTTCTATTTTGAATTGGTCAGCCCAAAGTCATAATTATAAAAGCAACCATAAACAGAATCTGTAGTGACTCCTGGCATAAACAAGATACTTAGGACCAACTTTTCAACACAAAGTGGATTTGTTTGCCCCATAGGTATATGAGCATGGAATAAGAGACAAAGACAGGACATGAAAGATAAATAGGAAAGGGAAAGTAATGAGGGGAGAAACGATATTTTTCCCAGGAAGGTAAATACCTGTGTCTCGGTACAGAGGAGAAGAAATTGGCAGCTTATGAATGTAAAAGGGGAGTCCCATATTAGGATGAAGTATTTAATTTTCATTGAACAAGTTAGTAATGATAGCCATAAGGTGGTCCGTGCTATCTAGATTTCAATATTTTGATTGCTAGAACTTTATAACCTCAAATGGTGGAAGAGACCAAATAAGGGAGTAGACCTTAAGGACTAGCTTTAGGGATGCAATTTCTACTACTATGAAGAGAAACAATGACTTTGGCAACCCTTATCAAGGAAAATAATAAATTGTGTGTCTTATACTTCAGAGGTTTCAGTCCATTTTCATTGTGGTGAGACATGGTGGTATTTAGGCAGACATGGTCCTAGGGAAGAATTTTAGAATTTTCAATTTTTGATCCATAGGCAAGGAAGTAAACTGACTCTCTTTGTGTAGCTTAAGCATAACTGAAAACTCACTCTCTGTCTCCACAGTGACATTTTTTTTCCAACAAGACCACACATTCTCCAATAAGGCTACATCTATTAATATACGACTTCCCATGAAATTATGGTTGCATAATCTAATTGTTTCTAGAAGCACAAAAGGAATGGGGAAGAAGAGGAGAAGTGCACAGTCTGCTAGAGACATACATGCCATGCTCAGGCTGGCTAGGTTCTTTTGAAAATCGTTAAGATGAATGTCTGTGTGTGTTTGTGTATTTATGTGTGTGTGTGAACATGTAAAGTGCCAAAAGAACTCATGAATATGAAAGTGAATGGATTTATATTGTGGAAGTAGGATGGTGAAAATGAGAGAAGAAAGTTGTATAAATATAATTTTGTTGCGTGAAAATGCAAATCTCTTTAAATATATTAAATAAATATGCCCTCAGTTGTGTCTTCTCCTGGCAGTAGGAACGCTGTACTTCTGAATGTTGTCCATAAGAAGAATTAACCCTATTAATGAATGTAGAAACTTTTGTATTTGTTTAGCATTATATTCCTACAGCTTGATTGCAGCACCTTTGTGAAGAGACAAGCATTTTCCTCCTTCCCTAATTCATCTCTGTGATACCCAGATTCTGTGAGTATTCTCAATTATAAAGTAGATATTCATATAAAACAATGAGCATGATAATGCAAGAACATTCAAGCAAGAGTGGAGCAAAGAAGATTTATTTTGAGGAATAGTATTCCATTCATATATTGTAGTTTCCACTATGGCTAGTGGAGGAAATGTGTAATGATATTTTATTTTTGTTTTAACAAATAAAGATTGCCTAAAGATAAGAATGCAGAACTAAGCTATTGGAAGCCAGGGAGTGGTAGCACACAGTTTTAATCACAGGATTTGGGAGAGAAAGGCCACCTTGGGCTACACAAGATTGAATCTGTCTAAGAGAAACAGAGCTCACACAAAGGTGATTGCAGTACTTGAGATCACAAGCATTTAATACCAGCATATGGAGATGGAGACAGTTTTGATATAAATGGTAGAGAGAGAAATATAAAGTAGGAGGAGACCAGAGATCACTGCAGTATGAGGTTTGATGGACACAGATGCAGAACAGTCTGCAGACAAACAGAGAAACAGTCTGAGGACAGGATCACCTTTTCAGTCTGAGCATCGGTAGAAGTGAGAACTCTAGTGACTGACCCCTTTGCTTCTTGGATCTTCAGCTTTAACTCCAATATCTGTTTGGGGGTTTTTATTATTAATACCAATTAAAATTCATGATATGGAAGCATGATTGCAATTGCCCTAAATCAATGGATAATTGCAGAGAGTCATAATTTATATCTAGATTTTGTCTTTGTATATAGAACAATGTATTTATGTACACATGTAATTAGTTATTCTGTTTAAGGGATTGGAAAAATGGCTCATTTTGAAGAGAATATATTACTATTGAGGAAGACCCACATTCAGTCCCCAGCATCCATATCATGTGTCTCACAACTGGCTTAGACTGTAACTACTGAGACACTGGCTGCCTCTCACATGGACACATATAACCACCCATTTCACATACATACACATAATTAAAGTAAAATTTTTGTTATACTTATCATTGTAAATACCATTGACTCTTACATGTTTTTACAATTAAAACCATTTAATTAGACCTTGTTTAATTAATTTGGTTTATGTGTATTTAAGAATGAATGGGGGTCAAAGACTACTTCCAGGAGTTTACTAACACATCCTACAATATGTATCCCGGAAATGAACTCATCATCAGCTTCAGGAGCAAGAGATTTAATTGCTGTGGCATCTTAATGACCACAAATATCCTATATTAACTTTCATATCAGTGTATCAGATGAAGGGCAGTAGAATAAAAAAAAATCTGTTTGTCCTTTTTATGTAACCAGCCCTAAACAAAAAATCATTTGAGTAGTAAAGGGTGTGATGACAACACCATTTAGATAGTTGTGGCTAGTTGCTCTCATGTAAAACCATTTTATCCTTATAATTGTGACAATATTAACTGGGTGCTGTATATAAACATGCTGAATATAGGACTTCTCTCTTTTTTATCTTTTTTTCTCATTTTTTTATTAAAAATTTCCATCTCCTCCCCTCCTCCTCCCCCTTCCCTCCCCTCCCTTCTACCCACACCCCCACTCCCTCCCTCTCCAAGCCAAAGAACCATCAGAGTTCCCTTCACTATGTTAAGTCCAAGGTCCTCCCAACTCCCCCTAAGTCCAGGAAGGTGAGCAACCAAACTGACAAGGCTCAAAGTGAGCCCATACATGCTGTAGAGTTCAAGCTCATTGCCGTTGTCCTTGGTTTCTCAGTCCTCCTCCACCGTCAGCCACATTCAGAGAGCCCGGTTTGGTCCCCTGTTCCATCAGTCCCATTCCAAGTGGACTTGGTGGTCTCCCATGAGATCTGTCCCACCAGAACCTGGAAACAACCTAGATGCCCTTCAGTGGAAGAATGGATGAAGAAAGTGTGGAATATATATATATATATATATATATATATATATATATATATATATTAGAGTACTACTTGGTGGTAAAAAAACTGACATCTTGAATTTTTCATGCAAATGGATGGGAATAGAAAACACCATCCTGAGTGAGAACCTTCACTTGGTGTTGGATGGAGAAAATGACAGAGCCCCACATAGGAGCACCGGACTGAGCTCCCAAGGTCCTGATGAGGAGCAAAAGGAGGGAGATCATGAGCAAGGAAGTCAGGACCGTGAGGGGTGCATTTACCCATTGAGATGGTGGGACAGATCTAACAGGACTTCTCTTTTATGCATCATGTGTCAATACTTATCCACACTTTCCTAAATTATAAATCTGATTGATTTTTATAATAGGTGATCTCTGGATATTGCTTGAAGTTTTCAGTCTCATACGAAAGAATTTCTGGTGAATTTATAAGTAATTATTCCCATCCTCATTAATCTTACAGAGGGCTTGCATTTTGTTTGAAGCATGCACGTAACATGAATTCAGCATATTGATGCAATATTGTGTTCTCCTTTGTTCCTTCATGTACATGGTGGTAATGTGTTGTCTTTGAATTGAGAAAGAGGCAATAGCTGCTAAAAATCATTTGACTATAAATGCTGCTGGATTAATCCAACCTATATATTTTGAAAATGCCTTGACTTTAAAATTTAAGTCAAATGATATGCTACTTTGGAGAAGAGGTTTTGTTTTGGCTTCCAAAAAAATGAAAGGCCATGTATTCATTCTGCATTAAGAAAAAGGGTTTGATCAAAATGCCTTACTTTAAAATTTAAGCCAAAACATATGTTACTTTGGAGAAGAGGTTTTTCTTTTCTTTCCATAGGAAATGAGAGTCTGTGGATTCATTGTTGGATAAAAATGTTAAGGATTAATGTGCCATGGATTCATTCTTGGATAAAGAAAAATATGGTTTGATTAAGGAAGACCGTCTGAAAAATTTCCAGTGGGAACAGATGAACGAGATCATCCAACATTTCAGAGTACATTTGTTGCAGTTTCCTCTGAATTCAACATCCAGCTTCACAACTGCTGGTAGATATAATCCAGCCACACAGCATACTCCAGTAAGGACTTGACCATAATCATAATTTTTCTTTGGGTTCCCAAAAGATGATCAGTGCCCCTAATCAGCAGGAAGTATCCTATAAAACTATGCCAACATTCCTAAGAAATGGATTGTAGATGTTTATTTTTATTTAATGTGCTAGTTACAAGTTGTTATGGATAATGGTCAGGAAAAAAACTAAATAAAGAAAATTAGATTCAATTTTCTTGATTTCAAAAAGAAAGGCAAGGTGGTGTTGGTGCATGCCTTTAATCCTGGGACTCAGGAGGAAGGATCAGGCAGATCTCTATGAGTTTAAGGTCAGCCTGATCTACAGAGTGAGTTCCAGAGTAGTTCACAGCTACTGAGAAACCCTATCTTAAAAATCAAAAAAACGTGGGAGGTAATTCAAATATGATTAGATAGAAAGGTAGTATATTATTAAAATATATTGTGAAAAGAAAAAGGGATGATATAGATATGACAAGTTAAAAAGTAGATTATTGAATCTACTTTTTAGAGCAACTATTAGTTTGATATTTTCACATTAATTTTACTTTTGTATATTGAATACAAATTTTGTATATTAATACAATTCTGTGATCATACTGTTCAATGGGTTTGGGTACATTGTGCCTTCATTTTCATTGGATTCTAAGAAGTCTTTACTTTCTTTCTTTGTTTCTTTTTTGACCCAGGGGTGGTTCATAAGAGCACTGTTCAATTGTCATGAGCTTGTAGGCTTTCAGCAAATAAGGTTGTTGTTAAATTCTAACTTTAAACCATGGTTATCTGATAAGATACATGGGTGTAAGCCATTTTTTGTAACTCTTCTGATTGATTTTAATTTAAAATATATTTTATATGATATTAGGATAGCTGAGGTCTGTTTGTTGTATAGAGTAGAAGGATGGGTCTTTGTGTCCTTTCCATTCTCTTAGTCCCTGTCTTTTCATAGGTGAATTGAATTTATTGATATTAACATATATTAATAACCAGTGATTGCTAATTTCTGATTTTTTTGGTGGTAGAGTTTGTGTGTTTCCCATCTTTGGTTTTTGCTGTTGTGAAACAATCTGTTGCGTGTATTTTTCTGTGAGCTGTTACTTTCCTCAGGATGGAGTTTTCCTTCTAGTACTTCCTGTAGTGCTGGATTTGTGGATAGGTATTTTTAAAACTGGTTTGTCATGGACTACCTTTGTAGAAGGAACGGCGGGGCTGCATTCCGTCACCTGGCTAGCTTTATATCCGAAATAATTACACGGAAACTGTATTCTTTTAAACACTGCCTGGCCCATTAATTTCAGCCTCTTATTATCTAATTCTCACATCTTGCTTTAACCCATGTTTAGTAATCCGTGTAGCACCACGAGGTGGATCGCTTACCAGGAGAGATCTTAACCTCCATCCATCTCAGAGAGGAGAGGCATGGCAACTGCTTATGGTGACTGCCTGAAGCGTCTCCCCTCTCTTTCCCAGAATTCTGTTCTATCTACTCCGCCTACTTAATTTTCTGTCTCTTAAAGGGCCAAGGCAGTTTCTTTATTAATAATGAAAGTAACACATAGACACTCCTCCATCATACCTTCTTTTTTCCATTGATGTTGACTGAAAGCTTTGCTGGGTATCATGGTCTGGGCTTGCATCCATGGAGTCTTATTGTCTTCTCTGTAGCACATGTGTCCATTACTTCAAGTTTTCATGTTATCCCCTGAGAGTTCAGGTCTGACTTTAAATGTTACTTGATTTTTTTTCTTTGCAGATCTTAATATTCTTTCCTTGTTTGGTATGTTTTGTGATTTGATTACAAGGCAAGGGCATTTTTTTTAGTCTATTGGTGTTGTGCAAGTTTCTTGCACCTACATAGGACTATCCTACTTTAGGTTGGAATTTGCTTCTATGATTTTGTTTAATATAGTTTCTGTGTCTTTGAGATGGAGCTCTCAATCTTCTATCTCACAATAGGGTGGGAGAAGAATGAATTTTATTATGTAGAGTTATGAACATTATTGGAAAGTCTGTGGGCTATGTCTCTATGCCCAAATATCTCAGTAAGACAGAAAAAAGAGAAAATAACCTCATGTGACAGATAAAAGCTAGTGGTCATCACACTGACTTAGCATCTTCTGGGAACCAGTGTTAAAGCATTTTGGTTTCGTGATGGAAGTTTGTTAAAGTCTAAAATTTACAAATGAAAGATATCTGTCTATATGTCTATGTATATCTAGATAGATATAGATATCTTATTTTTCTTCTGTTTTAAAAATTAAAAGTAGTATAGTTATAAATTCAGTATTTGTAATCTAATATATACAATATTCATTTTTATATTTTCCATTCAAAACAATAAATGACAAATATACTTTATAAAAGTCTCTATTAACATAATGTAATCAATAGAAAATAATTGTGTAGATATTTTATTCATTGTTCTTTACTGTATCATGTATGATATAAGCATGTATTGTTTAACTGCATCACATTTAAATTCTGGTAATTTAAAATTAAATTTTAATTTTCATTGGTATTATCTTATCTGGAAATAAAAGATTCATAAAATTAAAAATATAATTTAACTTCAATTAGGTATATGAGCACCTTTTGAGTGTATTTTGTCCACATCTGAATATAGGTGTCCTTAGAAGCAAGAGTGTAACACTTTCATTGAAGGTATTGTTTTTTTTTTTTTTTTTTTTTTTTTTTTTTTTTTTTTTTTTTTTTTTTGGTTTTTCGAGACAGGGTTTCCCTGTAGTTACTAGAGCCTGTCCTGGAACTAGCTCTTGTAGACCAGGCTGGCCTCGAACTCAGAGATCCGCCTGCCTCTGCCTCCCGAGTGCTGGGATTAAAGGCGTGCGCCACCACCGCCCGGCTGCATTGAAGGTATTGTTATAGGAAAGTATCAACTGTAAGTTTCGGGGAATGACTAGTGAACTCATCTCCTTGGAAAAAACACACATGACATTAAATGCTGAGACACCTTTTCATCTTTCTCAATATCCTTTATATCTCCTTACTAAAACATTTCTGTCTCTCTCCTAAATTCTACTCTTGTTACTCCCAGGATACAACAGGATTCTTTTTTATTTCCATAAAAGAGGGCAAATTTGTTTCACAATCTGAAAGCATTTTTCACTATACTATAAGATTTCTATGTGTTCATTTGAATTTAAAGTCCCACATTCACTCAGGTATCAATAGAGTTACTTAGAGTTTATGTCAAATCTTACTGTGCAATTGTGAAAGAAAGGAAAACATCTCCTATGCGTTAATGTTCAAGGAATGGATCTGATAAACTAAATGGATGTGTGGATGATTATAGATGATAATATATAGAAAAATAGTGTATATCACACTGCTGTGCCTCATCATTACAAGAAATGATGAGAATCATTAGCCATTCATCAGTTTGCCCTGTATTGTATTAGGTGCTTCTGTACCAATACTGTAGTTGTCAGTAACAATTTATGAAGTGTTTGTTCAGGAAGATGTTTTCCCCCTTAACTTTTGAAGAGAATTTCTCTCTGGTCTTAACAAAATTATGTAGCACTTGGGGATGAAAATGCATCCTAGTAGGCCTGCACTGGAAGCCAAGATGGACAAGACTTCCACAGCCACCATTATTTTGCCTTTGGTGCTGTGGTAGACAGGGAGAAAGGTGATCCAGACACTGCAAAACAACAGCATGCTGAAGGTCAGCAACTTGGCTTCATTGAAGGTGTCAGGGAGATTCCTGGCCAAGAAAGCAACAATGAAGCTCCCTAATGCAAGGGAGCCATGGTATCCCAGGACACAGTAGAATGCAGTAACTGAGCCCTTGTTGCACACAATGATGATCTGGCCATGCTCAGAGTGCATATCATTGTCAATAAAAGGAGGAGAAAATTGTAGCCAGATTATACAGAGAATAATTTGGATGAGCGTACAGATGGCAATGATGTAGTTGGGCATACCAGAAACCAGAAAATATCTCATCCTTGTTCCAGGGACTGTGACTTTGAAAGCAAGCAGCACAGTCACTGTTTTGGCCAACACAGTTGAAACAGCCACAGTGAATACAACTCCAAATGTGATTTGTTGCAGAACACAGGTAGCTGAGTTGGGATGCCCAATGAAAAGCAAGGGACACAGGAAACAAAAGATGAGTGAAATTAGCAAGATGTAGCTGAGATTTTGGTTGTTGGCCTTCACAATGGGAGTGTCATGATGCTTCACAAAAATCCCAAGAACCACAATTGTGAATGCAGAGAAGAACAATGCCATTAAGGTAAGAACCAACCCTAAGGTGTCTTTGTAATTCAGAAAGACCACAGCTTTTTGAAAACACTGGTTCTGTTCTCTGTTGGCATACTGGTCCTCTGGACACCTCACACATTTTTCCACATCTTTTTGAAGACAGAAAAGCATGATTAGTACAACTTCTGCCATTTATTGACAGAATATTTCAGTTCAGTGTGTTGCATAAACATTGTGATATCTGCATCCTTTGCTGATGACGTTGCTGAGAGACACTGCTGCATAGCAATACTTTCATTTTATAATATTCATTATCATTATGGGGAATGAAATAAAATAATATGTTGTCTATTTAACTATGTGTTGATGATACCATTTTATATTATCAGAAAACACAGATATTTTCATTACTTTCTGAATGCTATGATGAATTGACTGAAACTAGTGAGTTTACAGAGATTAAAATGATTAATCACTGTATTGCAGAGTGTATTTTAATATCTCAGATCCTGTGGTTACAGATATTTTTGATGTCTTTCTGCTTTATGAATGGTTTCCCTGAAATAGATGGAGATCTTGTTTTCTATAGGACAAGTTATGTGATACATTTTCTAGTATGAATTCACTAGCCCAAACACACTGACATAATAAGAAACAGGAAACAGAATCTGTAGGGACCCTTGGAGTCTTCACACAACATAGTAAGATCAAGTTCTCACCAAAAGGAGATTGATTTGTCCAAGAGGAAAAAGGGTAGGGAAAAAGAATGAAAGACAGGGGATAGAGAATGGATAGGGGTAAGTCAACAAAAGAGGAGGGAATGGGTTTTGGTCAGGGAGTACATAGCATGGCCTCTGGCTAGAGAAGACAGGTGTGGGGTGTAGGAAAATAGCAGTTTATAAAGGTAAAAGCAGAACCCCCTGATAGGACAAATAATTTAGTTTTGATTGGACATCTTAATTTGGACAGTCATAAAACACTGTTTTGCTCACTAGTCTTCAATAACATTGAACATAATTGGATGTCCTATAGTTTGGAGACTAATTCCATTATTATGATCCTGGGACATGCAAACAAGGAGGAAGACATGGTGCTGGAGAGGGAACTGAGTATTCTATATCTTTGATCTATAGGCAACAGGAGGTAATTGGTCTTACTTGAATGACCTTCCCTATGAAGGTACAAGAAGTTTAGAGATCACGAAATAGACTGGATCAAAAAAATCCCCTTGCCATATAATAATCAAAACACAAAACATACTGAATAAAGAAAGAATATTAAGAGCTGCAAAGGAAAAAGGTCAAGTAACATAAATAGGTAAACCTATCAGAATTACACCTGACTTCTCAAAGGAAACCATGTAGGCCAGAAGATCTTGGATAGATGTGCTGCAAACCCTAGCAGACCATGGATACAAGCCTAGACTACTATACCCAGCAAAGCTTTCTTTCACCATCGATGGAGAAAACAAGATATTCCATGAGAAAAACAGATTTAAACAATACATATACACAAACCCAGCCTTACAGAAAGTACTAGAGAGAAAACCTCAACCCAAGGAAGCCAACAATACCCACAATAGCACAGACATCTGACAATCCTCCACCAACACAACTCAAAGAGGGCAATCACACAAACACTACCACCAAAAAAAATAACTGTAGTTAACAACTTCTGGTCATTAATATCATTTAATAGCAATTGATTCAATTCACCTATAAAAAGGCACAGTTTAAGGGAATGGAAATGACAACAGGAACCAACATTCTGCTGTTTATAAGAAACACACCTCAACCTCAAAGACAGACACTATCTCAGAGTAAAGGGTTGGGAAAAGATTTTCCAATCAAACAGACCTAGAAAACAAGTGCGTGTGGCTATACTAATATCTAACAAAATTGATTTCTAACTAAAATCAGTCAGAAGAGATGGAAAAGGGCACTTTATACTCATAACAGGAAAAATTCATCAAGATGAAGTCTCAATTCTGAATACCTATGCCCCCAATATAAAAAGCACCCACATATGTAAAAGAAACATTATTAGAACTCAAATCACACATCAAACCCCACACACTAATAGTAGAAGATTTCAACACTCCTCTCTCACCAATGCACATGACAACCAGATAGAAACCTAACAGAGAAATAAGAAAACTAACAGATGTAATTAATCAAATGGACTTAACAGACATCTATAGAACATTCCACACTTGGGTAGAATTCGGTCACTATGTTGTATTACTGTCAAAACTGTTTCTTTGAGAAAAGTCCAGCTAATACAGACGTTCAAGGAATCAAAGATGCATGTCATGGTATGAAGTATGATTAGTAAAAACTCTGGGTCAGAAATTGGGGTTCAACCTGAAGATCTGAAAAGCAAAACACCCAGTCACTGGCTCTTACCTTGACCTCAGTCTGAAATGGCAATCCTGCCTCTTGGAATCTCAGAAAGAGACTGTGTCTGAGAGCTGTCTCCCCACCCCATCTTATATTTCCCTCTAGGTTTGGGATTAAAAGCATGCAACACTGCGATAAAGGCATGTAAAACTCGATTTCTATATTGACCAGGGTGGCTACTGGCATTAAAGGTTTTTTTTTTTTTTTTTTTTTTTTTTTTTTTTTTTTTTTTTTTTTTCCATAATTTCTATAACGCTGAAAAGTAAAACTGTTTACCCTCCGATCTTCAGACAGTCTTTATTTATTAAAGTACAATTGAAATGCCTCTACACTTCCCTTTTCTGTCAAAATATAATAAAAAGAAGGTTAAAATTAATATAAAAACTATATACAATAAGTACAATAACTATATATAATATACACAGGGAAGAAATATATCCACAATATCGAGTTCATTTTCATTTGACATATTGAGAAAAAACATTTAATATGTAGCTTATCTTGGTGAGTCCAAAGGCTTATAGCTAATTTACTTTCTATCAATGACTTACTTTTGCCACAAGGAAAGTAAACTCAATGTGGAGTTTCTTCAATATTCATTATCTCCTCTGGAGTAGATTGGTCTGCTCTATTTTCCTAAACAGTTGATAATACTAATTTTCAAGGACTAGAAGTTAGCATTATATTGTTAAATGAGCTGTATAGGTACAATACCTTGAACAAGATTCAAACTGCATATGTTTTAATAAAATTAATCTCAAATTTGTATTAATATACAAAATTGGTATCAATATACAAAATTTGTATACAAAATACAAAAATAAAACATGTGAAATATGTAAAACTAACAGACTGTGCCTGAGAACTGTCCATCCTCCTCTCTAGGGCTCAGACTAAAGGAATATAGCACTGGGATTAAAGGTCTTCACCCCCTGATTTCTATATCAGCTAGGGTAGTGACTGGGATTAAACGAGCATGCCATTGTGGCTACTGAGATTAAAGGTTGTGTTACAATAATGTGGTCTGTTAAGCTGACCGGTGGGACTGTTTTACTCTTAGATCTTCAGACAGTCTTTATTTATTAAAATACAATTGAAATGCCACTACAATGGTATAACAAGTTATTTAAAATGATTTTGTTAATATTCATAGTTCTATAAAACTTAACTTAGGAAAGTAATATATTTTATTTCTTCAATTGTGTTTTGGTCCATTTGATCAACTCAGTATGAATGAGAGAAGATGATCTATGTGATGTGAAGGATTTATCTCAATAGCAAACACTCACTTGTCTCATTAGAAACTTCATTTTGTGGGCAAGGGCTGCAATCAAAACAGCAGGTTGCCATTCCCTCCTGCAAGAATTTTCTGAATCCAGGACCACAATCAGCACTGCACACAGAGGGTGGCATCTGTGAAAAATCAGATACATGCTGGCGTCAGGAGTTTTACCTACTTGTATAACTATATTTTATTATCATGTTGATATACCAATTAGCTAAATTTTATATATACCAAAAGAGTTATCAGATTAAGCTTAATATATTTTATAATACCACGCATACAAATGTAAGGAAACAAATTGATGTAAATTTGAGTAGATTCCCATACCTAGAAATTTAGGAGGAAGAATGGGTTTTTTGATATGAACAAACACTACAGAGATTACAAAGTGGTTTTTCTACTTAATTTTCATCACAGTGACACAAAATACATTAAGTTAGGGAGGACCTTAAGTAAAATATTTCTCTCCATTGAATTAGCCTGCTGTCAAATTATTTAAGCATTTTATTAATGGGGAATTGATGTAGGACTGCCCTGCCCACTATGGGCAGTGCTGTTCCTAGTCAGGGCTTTGTGAGAATTCAGAGAAAACCAGTAAGCTATGTTCCTTCAGATTCTATGATTTAGATGCAGTCTCCATATGCCTGCCTGCCTTCTCATTTCTTTGCTGTAATTCATGATCCCAATCAAACCTTCTCCTCAATAAGATTTTGGTCAATATTTAATCACAGCAACGTCACAGAAAGCTAAGATGAACAGATATCTGAAATGGGGGAAATGTCTTTTAAAATGTCAGATAGCACACATGAACTCCAAAAGCAGCACTTCAAAGCATGGTATATAAAGAAAAATAAATAGGCAGGGTGAGGGAAGGTATAATTGATATCTATTGAGCTGGAAAGAATGTGTTTCCTGAGGTGTAAATGCTTTACAAATCCTCCACATATTTGAGGAACCTGAGTAAAAGTTTGATTTAAATTGTTTGTTCTCTTGATGACCCATTTCTTGAGATTTTTTTATATTTTGGAGACCAGAACTCTGTCTGATGTGGGGTTAGTGAAGATTTTTTCCCATTCTGTAGGCTGTTGTTTTATCTTATTGACAGTGTCCTTTGATTTACAGAAGCTATACAGTTTTAGGAGGTCTCATTTATTAATTGTTTCTCTCAGTGTCTGTGCTGCTGAGGTTATATTTAGGACATGGTCTCCTTTGCCAATGCGTTCAAATGCACTTTCCACTTTCTCTTCTATAAGGTTCAGTGTGACTGGCTTTATGATGAGAGTCCATCTTACAACTGTAAGAATGGCAAAGATCAAAAACACTGATGACTGCTTATGCTAGAGAGGTGTGGGGTAAAGGGAGCACTTTTGAATTGCTGGTGGTAATGCAAGATGGTACAACCCATTTGGAAGCCAGTATGAAAGATTTCTCAGAAAAGTAGGAAATAACCTTCCCTAAAACACAGTAATACTACTTTGGGGTATTTCTCTAAAGATGCTCAATTTGCCACAAGGACATATCATCAGCTATGTCCATATCAGAATTGTTTGTCGTACCAGAACCTGGAAACAGCCTAAATGCCCCTTACCAAAGAATGGATAAAAAAGTCGTACATTTACACAATGGGGTAGTACACAGCAAAAAAAAAAAAAAATAATAACATCTTAAAATTTCAGGAAAATGGATGGAGCTAGAAAACATCATTTTGAGTGAGGTAACCCAGACACAGAAAGACAGTTATCATATGTACTCCCTCAGAAGTGGTTTTTAAACAAAAGAAACTAAGAAAACAAGCATACAAACCACAATCCCAGAGAACTTAGACAACAATGAGGATGGTAGGAGAGACATACATGGATCTAATCTACACAGGAAGTAGAAAAAGACAGTATCTCCTGAGTAAATTGAAAACATGGGTACTTTTGGGGGAGGGTTGAACGGGAGAGGAAGAGCAGAGAGGGAAGCAGAGAAAAATGTAGAGCTCAATAAAAATCAATGAAAATATTGACAGTAGTAAGTCATTATACATTATATATTAAAAAAGAAAGATATTCTGGAATGATAAAAATTCATTGTACGCATATCTGAAATCCTTAAAGTATTAATAAAATGTCACATCAAAAATGGATGTAGAAACACACAATAGGAGGAATGTAACTGCTTTGTAATGTGATGAATTATTTTTAGTTGGTTATAAGACAGCACAAATCAAACCCATTGTCTGTGTTACTGCTGTGTAATGCAAAGGAATGCAGTTAAGTCAGACCCACCTGTCTACTTCCTGTTGCCTGCTCTATCATGTCTTCATATATATGCAGCTGTTGACCAGATGGAAAATATGAGCTAAACTCTCCTATTTTCACCTTTAGTCCAAAGCCATATGGTAAATTCCAAATATGAAAAATGTCATACTCTTCCTTAAGATTTTCTTTCTGGTTCATAATCATTCTGTCTCCAACTGGATTAGTGAAGCGTGTTTTCCTCAGAAAGGAGTGCAGCTGAAAGAGACACACCATTCTATAGTGGGTGTATGCCCTTTCTTCAATTCATAAAATGCATTTTATTTCATCTTAAAGGCAATATTATTGAAGGTGTCCAGGGGAGAAATAACAGTAAATCATGTGGACAAATAAAATTATCATAATGTTCCTAGAATTTAAGTTCTTTCAGAAAAAGGTACCATACAGAAACACAGACATATATGCAGATACAAAACACCAATGTGAAAACACACACACACACACACACACACACACACACACACACACCATGAGAGAGAGAGACAGAGACATACAGTCAGAGATTCACTTTCATATATACATACATAATGCATCTACACACATTTTATATAGACATACACACAAATGCTAAAACTCACACATGAAAACAATGATACACACAGTGAGACATATGCACCAAAAGAGACACACAAAACAGAAAGCTGTGAAACACATAAAGAAGGCCACAAATACATGCACAAATTAAATTGCAAATACCCACAGGGAGACACTCACAGACAAAACACCTACACAGAGAGCTATTGATGTTGATGGATTTATGCTCATATACAAAGATAGATTGAGAGAAACAGACAGACAGACAAACAGAAACAAAGATATACATATGTTCAAGCAATATACAATAGTGAACTCAACACATATAAACACATGCACTGAAAAAATACACAAAAGTTATTCACAGAAACAAACTCCCGTACAGAAAAATATTGATACAAGAGAAATTGATTTTCAGTTCCTCAAACAGATAGATATGTGGATATACAGAAACATACACACACACACACACACACACACACACACACACACACCCACTCACACAGATACAATAAGAGATATCTAGAAACAGAAAAACATGAAACCATACACAAGAAGAACCATGCATTAATACTTATGTATACAAATGTACTGTGTAATTACTTTCACTCAGGATGAGAAATGAGGTCGTAAATGCCTACAGTATGAACAGATTCAGTTTAGAACACTTGTGAAAATCATCTCATAAACTGATTATCACATATTTGACAATAAATATGCAAGGATTCATCTTCTCATAAAGAAGAGGATTAAGGAGTAAGGACTTAGGCTTACAGTTTCACAATAGCTGTGGTGACAGTCAGGTACTCTGTAACAAAATCAGTGTACTTTCTTTACAAATTGTACCTTCCATACCATTGATTTGCATTTAGATTTATACGAGCATCCAGATTTACATCATTATGAAGAAAAATTTCCATAAATCTTTCTGCTTTATGAAATATTCCACAATCCATTAAATTGGGACATTTGACAGACATTTAAAGACGCTGACATTGATGACATCAAATTTCATTCAAAAGAGGAAACACTACCTTAAAGCAGTGAGCATAATGTCCTTTTCCATTGTCTGTGGGTTGATTATACACATGCTGAAGAAACATTTCATGGAAGGCATGGGCCACAGCATATACCACATTATATATATCATGACTCTCATCACTAAAGGCCATGTCAAACGTCTCTACCTTTAGCCATTGCAATGAGGCATTGGATAAGCAATTCTTCAGGGTCTTACACATAGAAGCTGAGACTTTGCAGTTCAAGTTCATCCACTCCAGCCTGGCCAGGAATTCTTCTGTGTATTTGAGAGGGTTCAATGTCTGGACAAATGTTTTAAAATTAGAAATCTCAGCATGATGGTGTGCAAAAGTTATTTTTCCATTGAATGAATTAAGTTGGAAGTCATTCTTACTTGTAGTGTCATCCCACTGTGAGGTGGTGACCCATATTCTCTGTAAACCTCGAGATTCCCACCTTCTAAATCCCACAGCTAGAGTACTGTCTGGGTCACCATAAATGATAACTACATTTGTGGATGATGTCATGATTTGGCTATAATACACTTCAGCTCGTGTCAAGAATAAATGCATCTTGACTGGGATCACATTCACAAAGGCAAAGCAGACTGTAATTTTTTCCATCTCTCCTCTTAATTGTGTGAGAAATTGAGTACCCTGATCATTGTCTGAGATGGCCAGTCCAATCCAGTTCCAGTTGAAGTAAAGCATCAAAGAGATTATTGCCAGGGCTAAAGATGTGTGCTGTTCAGCCATATGATACAGAGAAGGAAATTGTTCACGATTGCTCAGGATGGGATGGAAAGGTCCATAGGTAACCTGAAGGACCTACAACACAGGGAGCAGCATGAGGTAGCACACATACATAAGAACTTGTAAACACACTTTAGGTCAAGAGTTCCTTATAAAACTCCTTATCTTGCTGATCTGCCATTAGTTCTGTCCCACCCGTGACCTGGAAGGTTATTGCGTGATCAGAAGCAGTTTCTCTTCCTGGGACAGAGCACTGTAGGGAGGGAGCCACTTGCAGGGGTGAGGACAAGTAGGATAAACATGTAAGTGACCAGGTGACTGTCACGTACTGCTGCCTATGCAATTTTCTATGTGTCAAGTTTCTAAATGTCTTAAAGTAAAAACCAAACCCCACATTAGCCTCATGAGATGGTTCTGTCTGTCTGTTTTACAGGGAGGAAGTGGAGATGCAGATGCTTTGTGTCTAAGTTTGCACAGCAGTTGAGTGACGAAGTTGACTTTCAAGCCTAGTGGCCTAGTCCCAGACCTCATACAAGTATTTTTCTGAGGACCTGGACATGGTCTGTCATTTCTATGGGCTGCTCGAACAACATGATTACCTGTCTTTGGGGCAAATACCTCTGAGAAACAATATTCACAGGCATGGCTCTGTGAACAACTAACCACCAAGTAGAGGCTTTCTAGGCTGTAGAAGCGACTGTCTGGGGCCTAGAAACATGTGGCCATCTCCCCCAGGGTCTCCTGAGGGTTGTGGTATCATGGAAGAGAGACTTTAGCCAAGGTCTCTGTAACCACCTGTGTCTTGCATGAACTCTATGCGGACTTTGTCACCACAACACATTTACTGTTGGAGACTTACTACCAGTTGGAATGGGACTGATGGAACATGCGATCAAACCAGACTCTCTGAATGTGGCTGACCCTGGAGGCTGACTGAGAAGCCAAGGACAATGGCGATGGAATTTGATTCTATGGCATGGACAGGCTCTGTGTGAGCCTTGTCAGTTTGAATGCTCACTTTCCTGGACCTGGGTGAAGTTGGGAGGACCTTGGACTTAGCATAGTGTAGGGAACCCTGATGGCTCTTTGGCCTGGAGAGGGAGAGAGTGGGGGTGTGGGTGAAAGAAAGGGGAGGGAAGGGGGAGGAGGGGAGGAGATGGAAATTTTTAATAAAAAAATGAGAAAAAACTCCTTATCTGTTAGTTCTTCCCTCATCTCAATTTCAAAAGGGGAAATGAGGCCCCATAAGGAATGAATAAAACCTTGAACAAGACCTTTTAGTGCAAATTTTATGGTAATATCCTCCTCAGAATCTTCTTAGCTTCTAGGATTATAAGAGCAGACTTAGAATTTCTTGCAAAGTTACAACATAAAATCTCACCTGTTGAGGTGTGAAAAGGTTGAGCAAGGTCCCAGTGATCACAGATGTTGCCAAATTTGGTCCTGTAAGGACCACAACACATATAGTCTGTTCATGACACATATAATTAGGGGGAAAATGATGAACTTCTTCAAAAAAGTAAAAGTGACTATAAAATTTTGTCCCAGTTGCACAACCACCCTCTGGACATTCAAATACGAATGATGAATTTGGTAGAAGATCAGGGTTCCTGTTGATTTCATCCATGGAAAAAGCTAAGGCCAGCAAAAACTGGAAGTTTTTAGTTGTTGTTCTGTAAAAGGGTATGGTGATTAATATGGACAGAGAGATACAGATGATCCTGAGTAGTCAATAGATGGCTTATTATGAGCTGTATGGCATTCCCAACCACGAGATCAGATTAGATTAGATTAGATTAGAATAATATAAATAGCTAGAAGCTTGTACAAAGCTTTAAAAATTCATCAGAGTGCATTTCCCATAAATAAAGTGATACATCCGCACCTTTCAAAGAGTGTGTTTTCAATTTCTTGTTTTTGAGTGCTTACTCTAAAGATAAAGACAACGGCAGAGGCTTTAACCTTAAACCTATTTATATATTCATTTTTAAATCATCAATCAATGTGAAAAATTCAAGAAACATGTGAGCCTATGAGTTCATCATATTTTCTCACAAAATTATCTGAATTTGATAAAACTGTCAAATAATGCCTGTTGAGTATACAATAGTATAGGAAACATTTGGCTGTTATGCTTTTGATTCTTTATAATCAGTGGGCATTATAGTTGACATATGCCTTTGATCTTTGTGTTATTCTTTTTATCTGATTTATCTAATGGAAGTGTAAAATCTCTTTTTAAGATTTATATTTAAATGAATTTAAATACCAAAGATGTATTTTGTAAAGCTGTATGTATGTGTTCACCAATGTATTAATGTTAATGTGGGTAATTAATAGAGAATGAATTCCAAGGTTTTGAATAACAATTTGCTACAGATTAGGCTGGTCTCAAAAATACAAAGATACACCAGCTCCAGGTTCTTATTGCAGAGATTAAGGCCATGTACTACCTTCTAAGTACTCTTCACCTAATTTATGTTTACACAGAATGTCATATATTCTCACTGGAGACTTCTGACCAATTGTTTTTTATACTACAAAACTGCTTTGACTACATTTCCAGTTACACTAACACAACAATAGCATCCTACATTAATTTGTATATGCCAGTTTAACATCTTTGTATAATAGAAGATGATAAAGAATAAAATCTGAGGAAAATGTTTATGAGGCTTTCTGTAATAAAAGTGGGTAATAAGCAAGTTTGGAGTGAATAATACCAATTTGTATTTATTTTTTTGGGAAGAGCAGTAACTTCTGTCTCTTCCTAGTCATTTCATATAATCTGACCAGTTAACATTAATCATACTTCTTCATTCTAAATGATTCCCTCAGAGTAAAATGAACCTATTTTACACTTAGATATTGTACTACTATGATTTCTTTATGTATTTACATATATATTTTCAAAATAAAAATAATTTTTGAATATTTTTATTACTACACAGAAAAAGTGTCATTGAAAATTTTAGTGACACACAACAGGAATTTGAGACTAGATCTTGTGAAGCCCAAACACCAATTCCTTTCTTCCAAACATTAAGAAACATAAATCCTTTGAGTAGTTATAGTGTCCCAGTGAACTAAATTTCTGCTTTTGATAACTATTAACAATATGCAAAATTAAAATGTGTGTAGTCCCCACATTGGTAGAATAGTTATAATTAGCAAAATTACTGAAAGCAATTTTAAGAGATACATGGGAAATAAGTGTCAGAAAATAAACATTAGATACAAAAAGACAATACATTTGTTTTAAAAATAATGGCAAAGATGTGCTAATATGTAACTGCTCTATTCCCTCTCTAATGTGTTGCTAACTATCACACACTAGGGCTGTCAATCAAGTAAGTGACAAGGGAAGTGTCAATCACACTTTTCAAAGAATGCAAGCATATACTTCACAGTTCATAATTCCTTTTTTAGCAAAACTAGAGGAAGAAGTGAACTTTGAGATTAAAGGGCAGTGATTTTACATGTATATAAACAAAGTATAGAGAAATAGGAACACATATGATGTTTACAATGGACAGGTCTCTTGCTTCCAATCTTGATGCAGTTTGAGGATAATGGAACCACATCAGATCATTCAAGAGATTAACTGTATACCTATGAGAAAACTCTTCACAGCTAGGTGTGTGACAAATATTAGTTGCCCTAGCACACGCTTAGAACCTACACATTGATGAATGTCCATCAGTTGATGGTACTCTATGGCATTTACTTGGGCCTACTTAGGATGATAATAACTAAAATAGAATGGGGTTTTATTTAATAAATCATCTCTTGCTACAGTGTTGTATGTATATGTATTTACGATTGTGATTAAGGCATTCTGTTTGTATAGCTTATTGAAAAATGTAATGTATAATTAGGAAATACAGATTAATAGATAATCATATATAATAGTCAAAATTGCTATCCCACCTGTGCAAGCCTAGTAAACATGATCCTGCCACCTGCTAGGCAGAGAGTGCCGACCCACGGACATAGTCTCAGCCACTTTCCTTCCAACTCTGAGTGGGCACACAAACACCCAGGCCCAAAAATACTGTTGAAATGCTCCACAGCCAGAGTTTGTGCTGGAAGCAGGGCCCAGGAAGCTGCACTTCAAAACTGTTTGGCTTTTTTTTCCTTTTTTTCCTTTTTTGGTTTTTTGAGACAGGGTTTCTCTGTAGCTTTGGAGCCTGTCCTGGAACTAGCTCTTGTAGACCAGGCTGGTCTCGAACTCACAGAGATCCGCCTGCCTCTGCCTCCCGAGTGCTGGGATTAAAGGCGTGCGCCACCGCCGCCCGGTTGTTTGGCTTTTATTACCTGCTATGGACCGAAGCAGGAACTTCTTTCCCAAAGAAGCCATGCCTCTGCCTTCCTCAAGCAAACAGAGCCCATCCAAGAAAATGCCACTAACAAACCATGCTTAATGCTGTTCTTTTGTCCTTTTTAAGTTTTTTCAGGTTTTACATAGATTTAGTCCACAACATTGGCAGATCAATTATTGCAAGGAACTGCTTGCATCCCACTTCTGACACCAGGTGATGTGGAAGTCCTATCTGTACTGTGATTACTATTAATGAATAAAGAAACTCCCTTGACCTGTTGATAGGTCAGATCTTAGGTAGGAGGAGAAAAATGAAACAGAATACTGGGAGGAAGAAGGCAGAGTCAGAGGAACATGATGGAGCTACTGCCACCAGAGACAGAGGCCTGGAAACTTTGCTGGAAAGCCACTGTCACATGGTGATACACAGATTAATGGAGATGTGCTAAATTAATATGTAAGAGTTAACAAATAAGAAGGTAAAGCTAATGGTCCAAGCAGTAATTTAAATAATACTTTTTCTATGTGATTATTTCAGGTCTAACATAGCCAGGTGGCCAGGAACCACCAACCAGACTCCCTCAAATAATGGTAGAGTGTTTTTGTGAGTGTGGGCCAATACCAATCTTTCAGTGGATATGCCTGTAGCAAACTTAGGAAATATGGGACAAGTCTTTTCTGTGAATGGTATTATGTCTTATTTAGTATTTGTGATGAGGTAAACAGGACTACTGTTCTTCTATAGATATTATTGTACATTGAAAAATAAACATCTAAAAAGTGCATGACTCTGGTTCTCTGATGAGCTGTCCTGGGTGCCCACAATGTGGACACAGAGAAAAGTGAAAGGCAGATTCTTTCATAGGAAGAGATTTCTACTTTTAATTTTTACATACTTTTTTGCTAATTTCCTGTTCAGAAAAGTTTTACTGTTGCCACAAGTGTCTTGAACATTGTGTAAACTTTCCTTGGGCAGTTAAACAGATGACTATTCACCACAGAGAAAGCATCAATGACAGAGCAAGTCAATGATTTAACACAATCTTGCATTGGTTTATCAGATCTTTACCTGGGAACATGCTTGCCAACATAAGTCCATGTTGGAGATTTGCACATTGAATTCTCCAAGGCTCTCACTCTCTCTGTGCCTGTTCACCATATCTCATGTCTTTGATTGCCCTTTCTACATTACCCAGCCAGCAACAGGGACACTCTTCCAGCTCTGCCAGAAACCACAATGGTCACTAGTATTACAGATTGGACACTCACATTTGAATGTCACTCACTTTCCATATACCCAAAATGCAATTGCTCATCCTCAAACCTCCAGACCAGAGTGCTTCAGTACCTTAACATTAGAAGAGTGTCTCTACTCAACCAGAGAACATACAGGAATGTTAGAGATTGACATTGATGGCCTACCCCCATTCAATTCTACAATTTGATGCCCTACCATATTCTCATCCCAAACTTCTATGAATCAAACAGCCCCAGCTCCAACTTAGGGAGAGCCTCACTGCTGGACCATGGGCCACTACTGCCACCAGACATTCATTCTCCAACTTGAGTGGAGAAGCATTTAAAATCTTTAGGCAAAGTGTGAGATGACAAAAGAAGAAATATAAACAAAGGAATAAAGCATGTATCCAAAGATGAACTTGTAAACAAGCACCTAGGTCTATATTCACCACAAAGTCAGATTCCTAGACACAAGTATTAGTATTCTATCAGCAACAGCCAAGGCAATATGATACTACCAATGCCAGTTATTTTACTACAGCAAGACCTGACTTCCAGTACAACTGAAGTATAACAAAAGACCTTAAAACCAACTTCATGAATTTGATTGAGGACCTGTTGCAAGGTGGGGCCCACTTGTTTGCCTTGGCCGCCTGGCTAGCTTAGCCTCAGTATAACCTCGCAGAAATTGTATTAATTAAATCATTCCTTGTCCCATTATCTCTAGCCTCTTATTGGCTACCTCTCACATCTTGATTTAACCCATTTCAATTAATATGTATATCACCATGTGGCAGTGGCTTATCAGGAAAAATTCTAACCAGCGTCTGTCTCAGGTTGAGAATCAATGGCATCTACCTGACTCTGATTTCTTCCTCCCACAATTCAGTTCTGTCTCCCTGCCTACCTAAGTTCTGCCCTATCACCAGGTCCAAAGCAGTTTCTTTATTAACCAGTGAAAACAACACAAATACAGAAGGACCTCCTACACCAAGGAGCCTAATGAGATAATAAATAAATGCATGAAAGAAATTGAGGAAAGAGCAAACTCAAAAATGTAGTAAATGAAATAAATTCCTTAAAGAAAGCACAATCAATTGAAAAAATGAATAAAATGTTTACCTAAAATAGGAAGCATATACTATAAATAAAACAAAATCTGAGGGAATTGTGCAAAAGGAAAGTCTAGGTAAGCAAACACGAACTATAGACATAATGATCCCCAATAGAATACAAGATATGAAAAAATAGAAACAATTATCAAAGGAGATGTTAAATCTAAAATAATCCTTGACATGGAGCATCCAGGAACACTGAAATACTTTGAAGAGATCAAATATAAGAATAATAGAAATAGAAGAATGAGAAGAACCTCATCACAAATAACCAGAAAATATCTTTTACATATTATAGAAGAAATTTTTTATAAACTAGAAAAGGTGAACCCGAAAAAGGTACAAAAATTTACAAAATACTTAACAGATTGTAACAGAAAACAGATGCCTTCACAAAATAATAATTAAAATGTTAAATAAACAGAACAAAGAAAGAATATTAAATGCTACAAGGTAGAAACATCAATTAACATATAAATGTAGACGTATCTGAATTTCACCGGAATTTCCAGTGATGGGTATAAAAGACAGAATGATGTGTTCAATTTACCTGATGCCAAGAGAGCACATATTTCAACCCATATTACTATACCATAAAAATATTCAATTCTCAGTGACTGAGAGAAGATATCCTTGATATATAAATTTAAACAGTATCTATCCACAAATAGAGCACCACAGAAGGTACCACAAGGAGAATTCAACCCTGAGAGGTTAATTACATGCATGAAAACACAGGAAATAAAGAGCCTCTTCCTAGGAAAACAGGAACAGGAAACATCCACACAAACCACCACCACCAAAACTACCACCGCTGCCATCAACAACAAAAATAATAAAACAGATATTTAAAAATCACTTGAAATTGATATTACGTGGTATTGGCTCCAAAATAAAAAGACATGGACTAAAAGAATGAATGTCCAAGGAGTTCATCCTTCTGGAAATGATAAACATACCTCCAAAACAAAGATTGTTATATCTCAAAGTTAATGAATGAAAAAAAGGTTTTCATGAAAATGCCCTAGGAAACAAGATAGTGCAGTTTTTTTTATAACATTTAACAAAATATAAAAAATTTAAACCTCAGATTAATACAAGAAAATGATAAAAGTTACTGCACTTTTATTATAGTAGACATCCCAAAGATTATATTTCACTTCTTAACATCTATAGTATAATTCATGGGAAAAATATTTGTAAAAGAAATATACCTAAAACTTAATTCACACACTATATTTTAGACATTTCAACATACCACTTTCTCCAAAGGACAGGTCATCTGAACAAAAGCAAAGCAGAGAAATACCCCTTGTAAGAGACATTATAAAGAAAAGAACCTATCAAATATCTACAGAATGCTGGACACAAACATAAAAGAATAATTCATCTTTTCAGGATCTCATGGAACGTTCCTCAAAATTGACCATATACCTGGTCACAAAGCAAATCTCAAATGATGCAAGAAAAATAAAATAACTCTCTGCAACCTATCAAAGAAGCAGAGATTAACCTGAATATCAACTTAAAGAGAAAAACAAAAAGCTTCACACTGATGGAAAATAAACAACTCTCAAATGAATGATGAGGGAATCAAGACAACAATAATAAATTAAAGACTTCTTAGACTTAACTAAATAGGAATACTACATACACTCAAATTATGGGACAAAATGGAAGCAGTGGTAAAAAAATGTCATTTATCTAGCATTTTACAAAAAAATAGGTTATATCTTATACTATCAGTTTAAAACACACCTAAATGCTATAGAACAAAAGAAATATGGGCATCCAAAAGGAAAAGACACAGGAATAATCAAAATGACATTTGTATTTAATAAGTTAGATAAAAGAGAAAAATAATAATAGGCAATAAAACTAAGAATTGATTCTTTGAGAAAATCAACAAGAAAGACGAATCTTTATCCAAAAAAACATAAAGATTGAATATATAAATTAATAAACTCTGAAATTAAGAGGAGACATAAAAATATACATCAAGGAAATCTAGATAATTATTAGGTCTTACTTAAAAAACTTACAATAACACAATTGTAAAATAAAAAAGAAAAGGATAATTTCTCACTAGAACTATCAGATTAAATCAAGATCAGAGAAGCAGTAGAAGTACTTCTGCAATTCCTCAGGAAATAGAAACAATCTTTAGGAGTCTCCCCACCAAATAAAGCCCAAAGATAGATAATTTTTAGCACAGAAGATTAACAGATATTTCAGTAAGAGCGAACAACAGTTTTTGTCAAGTTATTACACAAAATATAAACAGAAGCTAAATTGCCAACTTCACTTTATGAGACCACAATCATCTGATACACAATTCACAATTTATTTGATTATGAAAGAAAATTTCAATGAATTTCCCTTTTGAATATCAGTGTAAAATACTCAATGAAATACTTTCAGACTGAATCCAAGAATACATCACAAAGATAAAGACCAACTAGGCTTTATCCCAGAGTTTGGTGGATGGTTTGACATATGAAAATCAGCCAAGCTCTTCTCACTGCCCCCCTTTTGCGTGTGCACACGCGCCCCCCTCTCTCCCCCCTCTCTCCTTTAATAAAGCTTTATGTCTAAAAAAAAAGAAAATCAGCCAATATAATTCACCATATAAGCAAACTGAAAGAAAAATACAACATCATATTCTCATTAGATGCTAAAATTCCTTTGACAAATTCCAACAGACTTTCATGACATTAGTCTTTAGGAAAGTATGGATTCAGGGAACATACCTCAACATAATAAAACTATTTACAGCTCTCCTGGGGCCAACATAACAATAATAGGAAAAAAACTCAAAAATTTTCTATTAATATCGGAACCAAGTCAAGGTTGTCTATGCTCTCTATGTGTATTAAACATATTATTTGAACTTTTAGTAAGATCAGTAAGACTGTCAAAGGACATCAAAAAGCTACAAATTGAAAAGAAAGAATCTAAAATAAAGGTATATGCAGAATATATGAGAGCATATATAAGTGATTCAGAAAATTATAGCACAGAATCACTACAGCTGAATCACTCATAAAGTGGTGGGATACAATATTAGGTTAAAAAAAGGTAGCCATCCTATTTAATAATGACAATGAGACTATGAAAAAATCAGTTGAACAACACTCTTCATAATAACCAGAAACGATGTAAAATAGCTCTATGTTCCTATATAAAGTAAGTGAAAGACTTTTATATTGTGTATTTTGATTACGTTCAAACTATCATATTATATTCAATGTTCCCAAGAGTGATGATAGTTTGTATTAAGTTGAAGGGTGTAGCTAGCTATTAGCTGACCAAAATTAACCACAGAAGTTTTGCAGGAGAGAGGACAGATACTCAGAGGAAGTAATAGTGGGACATTAGAGAGGAATTTGACTCTTTTGGATGGGGAAAAAAGAGATATGTGGGCATTTGTTGCTTCTCTGCTACTACTCTGATTGTTCAGGCTCTTACATTGATAGCTAACTCCTGAGTTTTTATTGATAAAAAATAATTAGCTAAAAACATCATCTGGCATTCAACTCTGGGCACAAAATCAAGAGTTAGCCAGTCACCCTGAGCTTTGTAGCTACTTTAGTGACAGTCTCCACAACTGGATTTTCTTCCCTTGCCTCCAGTCATCAAAGTAAGTCTGTCATCTTCCTTTTTCAGCCTCTTACAAGAGTTTCTAGCTGTTGCCAATTCCCAGAGACCAAAGACCACAGGCCTTAAAGTTCACAGGCAAAGTAACTCCAAATATAACACTAGTTGCTGGCTGATCACTGACCAGCTCTTCCTAAAGGCAGCCCCACTCCCTCACATCTTGAAGCAGTTTTCTCTTTTGCACATTTCCATGACTACATTAGTGGCTTGTCTTTCTTTCCATGGGTTGCAGACTTTCCCTGGACCTCATATTACAGCTGCTTCTTCTTCAGTTGAGCTGCTTCATCATAGATATGAACTGCACACACATACACACATAAACACAGAAATGGCTACACTCAGAGATGCTCACATCCATAGAGAGATAAATGCATATTACAGTCACATACTCATTTATACATACTCACTCATTTGTGCAATGACACACAGATAAACACAGTGGCATATGTAGACAGAGATACATATAAAACCCAAAGAAACACAGAAAGAGAATTTGGCAAATGAGATATATAGACACACATACGTGCATATTCTCAGACAAATACACACAGGGAGAAATACATAAATACAAATAACCACACAATGAGACAATGACATAGAGAAATTTATGCACATATACAAAGACATAACAAGAGATACACAAACACACATAGAAACACAGATACACATATTTGCAAGCACATATAAAGAAATATGAAGAACATACACATAGGCACATGAAGAGACATTGACAAACACTCACAGGCAGATATACATAAAAAATTCCCATAAAGAAACACATAGATATAAGGCAAATTTATGCTCACTTCTAAGAACAGAAAGAGATGCAGCTATACTGAAGCATACACTAAATACACACACACACACACACACACACACACACACATTTATATATAATATAGAAACACTGATGTAGAAACAGATACAAAGAAACACACAAACATACATTCATACAAAGTGAGAAATCTCCATTCACATAAAGGAACATGCATGTATTCACAAAATTGAATCACAACACAGTTTCTTCTGTAATTACTCTTAGAGTTATATGTGAGGTCCCCAGAGTCTACATGAGGGAAGAATCAGTTAAGGAAACTTATGGAAACATCACATTCAATAACTTACCACATATGTGACAATTAACAAAGGAGTGTTCATCTTATCAATATGGAGAACATTAATAACTAAGGACTGATATGTTTTCAATATTAGAATGGGATGATATTCATATGCTTTGTAGAAATCACTGATTTTCATTGATAATTAGTTTCTTCCCTGGCATTGTCTGTATTGAAATTTTATAGCAAAGTCTAGATTTATTAACACAGTAGAAAAATGTTCAGAAATTTTTCTATATGGTGCATATTTCTTAAAATACTAGATTTTGGCATCTGAGAGCTTCTAAGCACTATGACATTGATGACACCAAACATAATCCAATAAAAGGCGTTCTACCTTCAAAAATTTAATATCAGATTTTTTCCTATCATCCACTGACTGTTTATCTTTTTTTTTCTCATTTTTTTAATTAAAGATTTCCATCTCCTCCCCCTTCCCTCCCCTCCCTTCCACCCATACCCCCACTCCACCCCTCTCCAAGACAAAGAGCCATCAGGGTTCCCTATACTATGTTAAGTCCAAGGTCCTCCCAGCTCCCCCTAAGTCCAGGAAGGTGAGCAACCAAACTGACAAGGCTCACAGTGAGCCCGTCCATGCTGTAGAGTTCATGTTCATTGCCGTTGTCCTTGGTTTCTCAGTCCTCCTCCACCATCAGCCACATTCAGAGAGCCCGGTTTGGTCCCCTGTTCCATCAGTCCCATTCCAACTGGACTTGGTGGTCTCCCATTAGATCTGTCCCACCGTCTCAATGGGTAAACGCACTCCTCATGGTCCTGACTTCCTTCCTCATGATCTCCCTCATTTTGCTCCTCATCGGGACCTTGGGAGCTCAGTCTGGTGCTCCTATGTGGGGCTCTGTCATTTTCTCCATCCAATGCCAGGTGAAGTTTCTATGGTGATATGCAAGATATTCATGAGTATGACAATAGGATCTGGACATTTCTGGCACCCTCTCCTCAGCTGCCCAAGGACCTAGCTGGGGGTGTCTTCCTGGACACCTGGGAACCCCTCTAGAGTCAACTCTCTGCCAACCCTAGAATGGCTCCCTTAATTAAGATATATAATTCCTTGTTCCCATATCCACTTTTCCTATATCCCAACCATCCTATTCCCCCAAGTTCTTCCCATCCTCCACTTCACACTTTTCTCTCCCCCATCCTCCCTCCCCCCATCCCACCCCACTCCCAAGTTCCCATTTTTTTGTCCGGCAATCTTGTCTACTTCCAGTATTTAGGAGGATAACTATATGTTTTTCTTTGGGTTCACCTTCTTATATAGCTTCTCTAGGATTTGTTATGAATTATAGGCTCGATGTCCTTTATTTATGGCTAGAAACCAAATATGAGTAAGTACATCCAATGTTCATCTTTTTGGGCCTGGGTTACCTCACTCAGGATGGTGTTTTCTATTTCCATCCATTTGCATGCAAAATTCAAGATGTCATTGTTTTTTACCGCCAAGTAGTACTCTAATATGTATATATTCCACACTTTCTTCATCCATTCTTCCACTGAAGGGCATCTAGGTTGTTTCCAGGTTCTGGCTATTACAAATAATGCTGCTATAAACATAGTTGAACAAATGCTTTTGTAATATGATTGGGCATCTATTGGGTAAATTCCCAAGAGTGGGATTGCTGGGTCCTGGGGTAGGTTGATCCCAAATTTCCTGAGAAACCTCCACACTGCTTTCCAAAGTGGTTGCACAAGTTTGCATTCCTACCAGCAATGGATGAGTGTACCCCTTATTCCACAGCCTCTCCAGCAAAGGCTTTCATTGGTGTTTTTGATTTTAGTCAATCTGACAGGTGTAAGATGGTATCTCAAAGTTGTTTTGATTTGCATTTCTCTGATTGCTAAGGAGGTTGAGCATGCCCTTAAGTGTCTTTTGGCCATTCAAACTTCTGTTGAGAATTCTCTGTTCAGTTCAGTGCTCCATCTTTTAATTGGGTTAAATAGCATTTTAAAGTCTAGTCTCTTGTGTTCCTTATATATTTTGGAGATCAGGCCTTTGTCTGTTGCGGGGTTGGTGAAGATCTTTTCCCAGTCAGTAGGCTGCCTTTTTGTCTTAGTGACAGTGTCCTTTGCTTTACTAAGATGCTCAGCTTCAGGAGGTCCCATTTATTCAATGTTGCCCTTAATGTCTGTGCTGCTGGGGCTATACGTAGGAAGCAGTCTCCTGTGCACAAATGTTGTAGAGTACTTTCCACTTTCTCCTCTAACAGGTTCAGTGTGTTCAGATTGATATTGAGGTCTTTAATCCATTTGGACTTGAGTTTTGTGCATGGTGATAGACACGGATCTACTTTCATTCTTCTACAGGTTGACATCCAGTTATGCCAGCACCATTTGTTGAAGATGCTTTCTTTCTTCCATTGTGTGCTTTTAGCTCCTTTATCAAAAATCAGGTGTTCATAGGTTTGTGGGTTAAGATCTGGGTCTTCTATTCGATTCCATTGGTCGACTTCTCTATTTTTATGCCAATACCAAGCTGTTTTCAATACTGTAGCTTTGTAATAGAGTTTGAAGTCAGGGATGGTAATGCCTCCAGAAGTTCCTTTATTGTATAAGATTGTTTTGGCTATCCTGGGTTTCCTGTTCTTCCATATAAAGTTGATTATTGTCCTCTCAAGATCTGTGAAGAATTTTGATGGGATCTTTAAGGGGATTGCATTAAATCTATAGATTGCCTTTGGTAGTATTGTCATTTTTACTATGTTGATCCTCCCAATCCAAGAGCAAGGGAGATCCTTCCATTTTCTGTTGTCCTCTTCAATTTCTTTCTCCAAAGACTTAAAGTTCTTGTCAAATAGGTCTTTCACTTCCTTGGTTAGAGTTACCCCAAGATATTTTATGCTATTTGTGGCTATCATGAAAGGTGACGCTTCTCTGATTTCTTTCTCTGCTTCCTTATCCTTTGTATATAGGAGGGTGACTGATTTTTTGGAGTTGATCTTGTATCCTGCCACGATACTAAAGGAGTTTATCAGCTGTAGGAGTTCTTTGGTGGAGTTTTTCGGGTCACTTATGTACACTATCATATCATCAGCAAATAACGAAAGTTTAACTTCTTCCTTTCCATTCGAATCCCCTTGATCCCCTTGTTTTGTCTTATTGCTATTGCTAGAACTTCAAGCACTATATTGAAGAGATAAGGAGAGAGTGGACAGCCTTGTCGTGTTCCTGAATTGGGTGGGATGGCCTTGAGTTTCTCTCCATTTAATTTGATGTTAGCTGTCGGCTTGCTGTAAACAGCTTTTATTATATTTAGGAATGACCCCTATATCTCTAATCTCTCCAAGACCTTTACCGTAAAGGGGTGCTGAATTTTGTCAAATGCTTTTTCTGCATCTAATGAGATGATCATATGGTTTTTATCCTTCAGTTTATTTATATGATGGATTACATTGATAGATTTTCATATGTTGAACCAGCCCTGAATCTCTGGGATGAAGCCTACTTGATCATAGTGGATAATTTTTCTAATGTGTTCTTGAATTCTGTTTGCCAGTATTTTATTGAAAATTTTTGCATCGATGTTCGTAAGTGAGATTGGCCTGTAATTCTCTTTCTTGGTTGGGTCTTTGTGTGGTTTAGGTATCAGGGTAATTGTAGCTTCATAAAAGGAATTTGGCAATGACTGTTCTGTTTCTATATTATGAAATACCTTAAGGAGTATAGGTATTAGGTCTTCTTGGAAGTTCTGGTAGAATTCTGCATTGAACCCATCAGGTCCTGGGCTCTTTTTGGTAGGGAGGTTTCTGATAACAGTTTCCAATTCTTCGCGACTAACAGGACTATTTAGAGCATTTACCTGGTCCTGGTTTAACTTTGGTATATGGTACTTATCTAAAAATAGTGTCCATTTCTTTTACATTTTCCAATTTTGTGGCATACAGGCTTTTGTAGTAAGATCTAATGATTCTCTGAATTTCCTCTGTGTCTGTGGTTATGTCCCCCTTTTCATTTCTGATCTTATTAATTTGTGTGTTCTCTCTCTGCTGTTTGATTAGTTTGGTTAAGGGTTTGTTAATCTTGTTGATTTTCTCCAAGAACCAGCTTCTTGTTTCATTGATTCTTTGGATTGTTTTCTGTGTTTCTATTTTGTTGATTTCTGCCCTCAGTTTGATAATTTCCAGTCTTCTACTCCTCCTAGGTGAGTCTGCTTCTTTCTTTTCTAAAGCTTTCAGGTGTGCTGTTAAGTCTCCAATGTGTGCTTTCTCCGTTTTTTTTTTAAGTGGGCACTTAGTGCTATGAATTTTCCTCTTAGCACTGCTTTCATAGTGTCCCATAAGTTTGAGTATGTTGTGTCTTTATTTTCATTAAATTCCAGAAAGACTTTAATTTCTTTCTTTATTTCTTCCTTGACCCAGCTGTGGTTCAGTAGTTGACTGTTCAGTTTCCATGAGTTTGTAGGCTTTCTGGGGGTAGCATTGTTGTTGAATTCTTATTTTAATCCATGGTGATCCGATAAGATGCAGGTGGTTACTAATATGCTTTTGTAACTGTGGAAGTTTGCTTTGTTACCGAGAATGTGGTCAATTTTCAAAATGGTTCCATGAGCCGCAGAGAAGAAGGTATATTCTTTCCTGTTTGGGTGGAATGATCTATAGATGTCTGTTAAGTCCATTTGGTTCATTACCTCTATTAAGTCTCTTAATTCTCTGTTAGGTTTCTGTCGAATTGACCTGTCCATTGGTGAAAGAGGAGTGTTGAAGTCTCCCACTATCAGTGTGTTTGGTTTGATGGCTGTCTTGAGTTCTAGTAATGTTTCTTTTATATAAATGGGTGCTTTTATATTAGGGGCATAGATATTCAGGATTGAGACTTCATTCTGATAGATTTTTCCTGTAATGAGTATAAAGTGTCCCTTTCCATCTCTTCTGATTGATTTTAGTTTGAAGTCAACTTTGTTAGAAATTAGTATGGCCACACCCGCTTGTTTCTTAGGGCCATTTGCTTGATAAACCTTTTCCCAACCCTTTACTCTGAGTTGATGTCTGTCTTTGTGGTTGAGGTGTGTTTCTTGTAAACAGCAGAAAGTTGGATCCTGTTTTCGTATCCAATCTCTTAGCCTGTGCCTTTTTATAGGTGAATTGAGTCCATTGATATTAAGTGATATTAATGACCAGTGGATGTTAACTCCGGTTGTCATTTTTTATTTGGTAGTAGAGATTGTGTTTTTCCTTTCTTTGCGATGTGCTGGTGAAGGGTCACTGGATGTCTGAGTTATTTTGGGCAATGCTGGACTCCTTTGTTTGTGAATTTCCTTCTATTACTTTCTGTAAGGCTGGATTTGTGGCTATATATTGTTTAAATTTGTTTTTATCCTGGAATATTTTGTTTTCTCCATTTATAGTGAATGAAAGCTTGGCTGGGTATAGTAATCTGGGCTTGTATCCATGGTCTCATAATTTCTGCAAAACATCTATTCAGGACCTTCTGGCTTTCATGGTTTCCATAGAGAAGTCATGTGTTTGTCTGATAGGTTTACCTTTATATGTTACTTGACCTTTTTTCTTTTGCAGCTCTTAATATTCTTTCTTTATTCTGTATGTTTTGTGTTTTGATTATCATATGGCGAGGGGATGTTTTTTTTTTGATCCAGTCTATTTGGTGTTCTGTAAGCTTATTGAACCTTAATAGGAATATCTTTTCTTTAGGTTTCGGAAGTTTTCTTCTATAATTTTATTAAATATATTTTCTGGACCATTGAGCTGTATTTCTTCTCCTTCTTCTACGCCTATTATTCTTAGGTTTGGTCTTTTTATTGTGTCCCAGATTTCCTGAATGATTTGTGATGAGAATTTGTTGGATTTGCTGTTTTCTTTGATCAGTGTGCTTATTTTCTCTATGGTATCTTCAGAATCTGAGATTCTTTCTTCTATCTCTTGTATTCTGTTGGTTATGCTTGTTTCTGTAGTCTCTGTTCATTTACATAGATTTTCCAAATCCAGCTGGCCCTCGGGTTGTGTTTTCTTCCTTGCCTCCATTTCAGTTTTCAAGTCTTGCACTGTTTCCTTTATCTATTTGATTGTTTTTTCTTGGTTTCCTAGGATATCATTTACGGATTTACTCAATTCTTCAAACTTTTTGTTATTCTTCTCGTCCATTTCCTTAAGGGAGTTTTTCACCTCCTGTCTAAGGGACTCTATTACTTTCATAAAGTCAATTTTTTCTACTTCTTCTTGATTAGTGTTTTCAAGTCCTCCTGTTATAAGTTCGCTGGGTTCTGGTGCTTTCATGTTGTTTTTCAAATTGTTGGAGGAATTCTTGTCCCCGGCGCCCAAACAGGCTGAGCTGTGGGATTTTGTGGCCCCAAAGACGGGAGGATGAGGCGGGGGTGGGGGGGTCCTGGGTGCTAGCTGGGAAGGGACAGGAAGAGAGAGGCAGTATCCGGGGAGAATAACCCCTGCAGGAAGAGCAGGAAGTGTGCGGGTGGTGGGGCGTGTTGGGGAATGTCGGTGTCCCTCTCTGGGCAGCAGCTGCGGTTCAGGCACTTACTCCTCACTCACCCCAATGAATGATGGATCATCTGGCAGACTCTCAGGTCCCCTTGCAGGCCAAGCAGCTTGCTGACAAAGGGCCTACCTTGCTGTAGGCAGCAGGCTAATGAAGGAGGGGACCCCTGACTGTTTATCTTATTGAAGAATCTCACTCACTGCATGGGACACAGCATGCACAACATGGGCAACAGCATACACAGCACTGTATACATCATAACTGCTCTCAATAAAGGCCCTATAAAAAGTCTGTGCCATTAGTCATTCCAGTGAGGCATTGAATAAGAAGGTCTTTAGTTTCTGCCACATAGAAACTGATACTTCTAAACTTCATCTACTTAATCTGGCCAGGTATTCATTTGAGTATTTGAGATTGGTCCAAGTAAGGTCAAAATTTAAAAAGCATAAATCTAAGCAGGTAGGTTTGCAAAAGTTAACATCCCAAGGGATGAGTCAATTGTGAAGTCTCTAATTCTTATAGAGACATCCAACCTTTTGTGAGGTGGTGACCCATATTCTTTGGATACGTAATGATTCTAACATTCTAAAGCACACAGTTAGAGAACTGTCTGTGTGACCATAAATGAAAAATAAATTGTGGATGATGTCATGATTTGGTTATCATATACTTCAGGTCTTGACAAGTATAAATGCATGTTGACTGTGATCATATTCATAAAGTCAAAGCAGACTGCATATTTAATATAGCTTTTTTTAATTATGAGAGAATTTGAGCACCATCTTCATTGTCTGAGATGGGCATCCCAACCCAGTTCTAGTTCAAGTGAAGCATGAAAGGAATCATGGCCAGAACTAAAGATGCATCATTGTGGGCCATCTGATACAGAGAGGGAAACTGACCACAATCACTTAGGATAGGATGGAAAGGTGCATAGATAAGCTGAATGAATAACCTGCAGTACATGGGTAAGCTGAATGAACACAGGGAGCAGCTAAAGTAGCATGCACCCCTAAGAACTTAAAAACACTGTTCTGTCAAGTGTTCTAGAAAACCCCCTCACTTGTTAATCTTTTCTCAATTCTGTTACACACAAGGAAATGTAAAAGCCCCATCAAGTCTCTGAATAGTAGCCTATAACCTCACATTTTGACATCCATGTGTGGCCATTATCTTCCTCACACTTTTCTTAGCATCTGGGAATAGTACCAATGAAGACACGGATTTCTTTCAAACATCCAAAAATACTCACCTGCTGAGATTTGTAGAGACCTGTGACCAATCCTATTATGACAGATGTTGTTCAATAAGGTCCTCTAAGCGCCACAGTACACCTGATTTTGTCGTTACAGACATAATTGGGGGGAGTTTCTTTATTTTGTTCAGATCAAATGAATGAGACTGTGTAATTGACCCAATATTATAGCACTCCTGCTGGTAATTGAAATACTAGTGACATATTTGTTAAAAGTTCAGGGTTTTTGCTACATCACCATTGTAAAAATTCAAGAACAGAGCAAACTGGCAGTTTTCAGTTTCTGTTCTATAAAAGGCAACAGTGTTTATTATGGACAGACATCTATATATAATTATTTGTAGTAAAAAGAGGATTATCACTTACTGGACAATATTCCCAAGCTCCCTCAATAATTGAAGCAAATGTCCTGTGTTGTGAGTTTGGAATGTGATAAGTTGTTGGAAGGTTAAAATACTTTAAAAGTTCATGAAAGTAAATCTCCCATAAATAAGATGAGCCATTTGCAACTTTTACAGAAAAGGACATGCATCTATGGTTTTTTAGTGCTTGATCAATCGATAAATAATAGATACAGGCTTGTGGTGATACAGAAAACCTGATCATATATTCAGTTTGAAATAATTGAGCAATATTAAAAGTACATGTAATGCATTAGCCAAGATTCAGGTAAACAAACTTAACTGGATGAGGCATTCAAGGAATGAGTGGTGAGTGCACAGTAGTCTCTTGGGGGTAATGTTTGGCTCCTGTACTAATAATTCTTTCATATTTAGTCGACAATATAGTTAACATATTCCCTCATGTCTACCATCACTATCTTGTACTTTTATCTTTCTGGTTTATCGATTAAAGGTACAAAATGTTCTTTAAATATTAACTTTTAATACATTTACCTATCAGACTACATTTGGTAAATAAATTGATTTGTGTGTATGGACATGAGAAATACTCATATAGACCATAAAAGGGAATGGATTTCACAATTTTCAGTAAAATTGGTTTTTATTTGTCACTGGCCTTGAATGCATAATGATACACCTACTCCATTTCATAAATGCAGAGATTAAGGGCCTAAACCACAAAATGTCCAAGTATTTAATGCTTAAATAGGTATGTTCAATGTAATTGTACCTGGTATATCTGAAAACTTAAATTTTCTTCTACAGAGCACCTTTTGTCTACATTTCCAGTTATAATCTCACACCACTGGCATGCAATTGAGAACTGTGTACATCTGGATATTACAGTGAGATTCATTTGTGCCAGTATTACAAGCTTGTAAAGAACAATAATATAAAGTGTGCAATGTATGGAAAATATTTATGAATTTTTATAATATTCATAGTCACCAATACCATTTTGTGTTCATGTTTGCCCTTAAATAATATCAACTACTACTACTACTAATAAATAATAACTCCTATGTCTTCTTACATATTATCTATCATATGAACAATAAACAACAAACTCAAACATTCACTTTCATACTGAATGATACATTCAGACTTAAAAACAATCTACTTTCTATTTTGATTTCTTACCTTTGTGGTATCTTCATGAATAAATGTAAATACCTCTTCATGTTGAAATAAAAAACAATCTTAAAATAATTGTTACTACCTTAGGGAAAATGCCATCAAAGTTTCGTTAATACTCAACATGAAATTGAGATAAGAATTTATGGAAAAACAATGACATCTTGAATTTTGCATGCAAATGGAGGGAAATAGAAAACACCATCCTGAGTGAGGTAACCCAGGCCCAAAAAGATGAACATGGGATGTACTCACTCATAATTGGGTTCTAGCCATAAATAAAGGACATCGAGCCTATAATTCGTAAAAATCCTAGAGAAGCTATATAAGAAGGTGAACCCAAAGAAAAACATATAGTTATCCTCCTGGATACTGGAAGTAGACAAGATTGCCGGACAAAAAATGGGAACATAAGGGTGGGGTGGGATGGGGGGAGGGGGGATGGGGCGAGAAAAGTGTGAAGTGGAGGATGGGAAGAGCTTGGGGGAATAGGATGGTTGGGATATAGGAAGGGTGGATATGGGAACAAGGAATTATATATCTTACTTAAGGGAGCCATTCTAGGGTTGGCAGAGGCTTGATTCTAGAGGGGTTCCCAGGTGTCCAGGAAGACGCCCCCAGCTAGGTCCTTGGGCAGCTGAGGAGAGGGTGCCAGAAATGTCCAGATCCTATTGCCATACTCATGAATATCTTGCATATCACCATAGAACCTTCACCTGGCATTGGATGGAGAAAATGACAGAGCCCCACATAGAAGCACCGGAATGAGCTCCCAAGGTCCCGATGAGGAGCAAAAGGAGGGAGATCATGAGCAAGGAAGTCAGGACCGTGAGGAGTGCGTTTACCCATTGAGACGGTGGGACAGATCTAACGGGAGACCACCAAGTCCAGTTGGAATGGAACTGATGGAACAGGGGACCAAACCGGGCTCTCTGAATGTGGCTGATGGTGGAGGAGGACTGAGAAACCAAGGACAACGGCAATGAATGTGAACTCTACAGTATGGACGGGCTCACTGTGAGCCTTAACCTTCACCTGGCGATGGATGGAGATAGAGACAGAGCCCCACATTGGAGCACCGGACTGAGCTCCCAAAGTTCTGATGAGGAGCGGATGGAGAGAGATCATGAGAAAGAAAGTCAGAACCATGAGGGATGCGTTCACCCACTGAGACGGCAGGACAGAACTAATGGGAGACCACCAAGTCCACTTGGAATGGGACTGATGGAACATGCGACCAAATCGGACTCTCTGAGGGTGACTGATGGTGGAGGCTGACCGAGGAGCCAAGGACAATGGCGATGGGCTTGGTCTCTATGACATGGACGGGCTCTGTGTGAGCCTTGTCAGTTTGGTTGCTCACCTTCCTGGACCTGGGGGGAGTTGGGAGGACCTTGGAATCAACATAGTGTAGAGAACCCTGATGGCTGTTTGGCCTCAAGAGGTAAGGAGTGGGGGTGTGGGTGGAGGGGAGGGGAGGGGAGGGGGAGGAGGAAGGGAGGAGATGGCAATTTTTAATAAAAAATAAATAAACTGGAAAAAAAAGAAAATAAAAAAACACCTTCTGTAGCTTTTCTCTGTCCCCAATAAAACCCTAGCCTTCCCCACCCCACCTGTGTATATGTCCCAGATTACAATAGAACTCTTTGTTTATTCCCAAATGTAAATTATTTTATTTGAATCACCTCTAGATTTTCTTGGATCTTGACCGAATGTAAACCTCTATCCTTATGAAGCAAGGCTAATTTATTCAGACATTGTTCCCTCATGATCGATTAAAATATTAATTAATGGACAAAAAAAAAGAATTTATGGAAGTGAAACACTAACTCCTGCACAGTAAAAATTAAGAATTGTTTATGATTTGAGCTCTGGAGGTGGCACTAAGTCTATATCTGAAAAGAACAACCAACAATACACAAAATCAAAAGTGAACAGTGCACAAATTGGTAAAAGACGAAGCTATAATTAGTAAAATCATTGAAGAGAAAAATAAGACATAAATTAAATAGTGTTGACAGTGAGTAAACAGTTTAGATCTATAGAGAAGAGACACGTGCTTTTTAAAGAATGGCAAAGAGCTAGTAGGTACGACTCTCAAGTGTTGAAAAGCATCACAAGCTGCAGCTGCCACTCAGGTAAGTGCAAAGAAAGTAAGCAGTCACCACTATTAGTGACAACTCATATTTCAAAGAATACAAACATATCATTTATACAACAAAAAATTCTTACTTGAAAGAGACAGTGAACACTGTCCTATGGAAATAAAGGCCTGTGGTTGTACATATATTTCTGACCCCCTTTGAAATATTTATGGTGACATTTACATAGAAAATTCAAAGAAACTTACTGTGTATTCAGAATGTGGTTGAAATAGTCTTTCTCCACAGGCCGCTGCACTGTTGTAAGGAAGAAGACACAACCTGTCACCAAATCTTCGTCCTTGTCTTTATTCTCTTTCATTCTCCAAAAGCACCTGGGTTGAGTGAACCTGGACACAAGAAGTGGAATGTTCAAGAAAAAGAAGAGAAAAATCAAAGCAAACATCTCTGGCTTTCTTGAAGCCTGGGCAGTGTGTGTTGTGAAGTGCTCTTCAGATCAGGACATTAAATGGGTACCCATATTTTCCCACCTGCTTTTATTTCTGCAGCCAAAGCAGAGGATATTTGTGTATTCATGATTCCTTTATTTCCCAGTTGATTTCTAGCCTTTGGGGAATCTTGGACACATTCTTCCCCTATGGCTATGCACCTGATATGCATGTGATCAAATTTGTTTCAGAAATATATATGAGGAGAATTCAGGTAGTTTCATGACATCATTTAATTTTGTGGAAATTACGGCTCCATGGGGGATGTCATTTTGAGAAAAATTTGGGGCCATGACTGCCAGAACAATATTTTTATGTTAATGCCTTTAGAAATGATATCAGTGGCTTTTGTTAGATGATCCACATTGAGACAGGGAGGACACACAAAATTGAAATTCCTAGTTTCACACTGGGAATTCTTTTACAAAATCCCTGTCAGGGAACAACATCTATGGTTAGAGAAATTGAGTTTTGCACAACTTGCACAGTGGGGCTTATATTACAGGACTGACAGTAATAGAATATCTAACCAAAAACTGTGCTTCCATTGTCTTGAGAACATATAATCAGCTGCCATTCTAAATTTTTCTGAATCCTGCTGTTCTACAATCATCAAATCACCATAGAATCAGTTATATTAATAGCATTATAAAATGTTTTTGAATATCAACAAGAACACTACAGATTCTATATTCAACATTTCAAACACTCAATAATATCTTTTATACCTCCTCCAAACAATAAATAGTAAATAGAAGATAAGGTAAATATTTTATGTCTAAAACATAATCTCCTTCATGATTTCCCTTCATGAGCCTCAGTTTTCACAGATCAGTCATTTGTCCAAATTCTTCTGCTTTATCTGTGATTTACTACAGTGTTTTTCTCATTTTAGATTCTTGTAGTGGTTGTGAATATGTCTTGTGAAAATATGCAAAGGAAGGAGATACTGTGAAGTGACCATGTGCTCAATGCATATTTTATTTTCTTTTGCCTGAATTTAAGCAAGCTTTAAAAAATTTACATATTGACTAAGAAGGACTTTTCTCAGGACCAACATCTGGAAACGTTCCAGGTTAGTTACTCATAAATTCTTATACCATTTTCCAACTCAACTGCTTTGCTTGCCTTCTAGAACCTGCATTGCTAGTGTGAAGGTGCATTGATGAGTGTGAGCAGATGAGTCCCTTTCAGTGAATGGATATGGACTGCAGCAAAAGCAGAACAAAAATAGGGCACAGAGGCCCAAAAATATGAGCTTATTTCCACGTTGACCAAAAGTCAGAGAGTTGAAAAAATACCTCTATTCCTTCAAGGTTATTGTGTTTCTACCTCAAACAAAGGTCCCATGTAGATTTAGATCAGAGAGTTCTCTTTCTCAAGGTTATTCTCAATACACGTTGCTAATAGCCAGTCCTTGTATTTCAGGAATATAATGTAGATATGCTTCTAGCTCAAACAAAAGTCTAAGGCTATAACTAAGGTTCCATTTCCTTTAAAGAGGTAGCATTGAATTCCAATCAGGGAGTAGTTTGCCTATAGAATGTTTTGAGCTAGGGTGTAAGCAAGACTTGCTTTGTTCTGGCTGTAGAATATTTATGGATATAGCCAAAGAACTTCAACTGTTCTATTCATTTTCTTGTATCATGATGATGCAGTTTTTTAAAAATCTTACTCCTACTTTTGGGGGCCTGGAGTATTTTAACCAATTGGAAATTATATGTGGGCAATTTCAGTATTTGTTGGAACTCTTTTCCGGTACTATTCTGTTTTATTATTTTAAAATGCATCTTTGTATTCTTTATATATTTTTCTAAATCTCCATATCTGTACCCTGGCAAGTGGTACTTTGTTGAGGCTGGGTCCCGACACTAGGGTAAGTCTTTCTCTGCTTGGCTGTAAGATTTACTTAGCATTTGATGAGGCATTTAAAGTTTGTACATTTAAAGTATGTACATTTAAATGTACTTAGTTCATTTAAAGTTCGACATGTTAAA